>NW_026515830.1:0-218823 GCF_023601865.1 Aspergillus affinis
GTCCGCTAATCAATTGGTTAATATAATACACTAATTGAAATGCGCTAATTGTGCTTCCCGGACGGACGAGGGGATACTTCCAGTTCTTTGTGCCGGTCAAGGACGGACTCAACCAGATCGGATGCACCTGCCAAGACTGGCCGTTCATTGTTCTCCGTCTCCCTCCCCCCTCCCCCCTTTACTGTAAAACAGTCAAAGTCAAGTAAAAGTCCCCTTTTGCTGCCCCGCGTTTTGCAGTCGAGGGCGCGTCTCGGCCCCCTCGTCCGCCCTGGCCAGGGCACGTGCCCGCCAGTGAGACGGCGATCCGCTCCTCCTTTCTCGCCCTCCCAAACCTTATTCTTCTTCACTTCTCGCGCTTTCCGCAGTCACAATCATTCTTCCCTTCTCCAGCTTCTTGGAGTTGAAGAGGCCTGGTGTCTACTGTCCAGACCGCTTCATGTCATCTACGATGGCATCTACACCGTACAGATTGCCTCTCCCCCTTGCCTGAAAGCACGACTGGAAGAATTCTCCCGAACCCACCCCTCGACACACTTTTTCTCTTTGATACTGTTCCCTGTAAACTAGACTCGTTTGATCTCCTCGGACCTGTCACTCCTCGTCGAACCATGGACATCGCGTAAACTCTAGCCAAATCCGGGGGAAACGGACAACGGTTGCAAGAGCGGTTCCGAATAAACAATCGACTGGGGAATCAAGCCACTGGCGCCGACGGTTGCCTATTCCCCATTCCCGCGAGAATCAAGCTCGGGGAAACGAGATCTCTTTCATGATTCAAAATAGGTCCCGGGTGAAATGACGTATCCCGTCAGTCTACATGTCCGGTGCATGCTAGCAGTGATGGATGTGCTGCATCTGCCGTGGTTGGGTACGCCCACTGCATCGATTGTATCACGTCCAAAGCACTCGGGCTGAGCGGCGCTCCTCCAGCGAACCAATGTCGATCCGGTTTCCGAGGAACAGGCTGGTACTATGTAAATAGTAACGACAAGGTACTCGCTCGTATGGGGTGTACATACATAATATGCACGCAGGTATCGTCCAGTCACGTCCCAGCCTAGACCGTCTGCCCGATGACTTGCTGAAAGCCACCACGAAGGGATGCGGGCGCAAGCCCACTGGCAGCACAATGACGACGGGGAGAAACACCTTGTGATGTGAAAGGTCCGAGTGCCATCCCGGTCATCTCGATGATTCTCTCCACTGGGCAGCCATGCCCCACCTCCTTGGTGAACGGCGGTTGCAGGTCACGCCGGATCATTAGTTGATCCCGGTGAACCAGTGTGATCATCTCATATCATTATTATGGGTAACAATGAAGTAGATAATAAGTTTTCTGTGCCGAGGTGTACATGAATATCACACAGGAGCACACTAGAACTGTCAGTGTCGGTGGTGGTGTGTGCGCCTGCGTGGCCAAGGCGCCATTGTCTTTATCCATACGAGGCTCGAGTGGGTGGGGGAAAACCTGCTTAGCGGTGCAATTTCCAATGCGAAAGTCAGCACACTCATTACTCCATAGAAAATACTAGAACGAGATGGAGCATACTCCGTAGACATTCAATAATAGTGCTGTACTCCGGAGTAGGTAACTAGCCCTAAGGTACTTGAAGGACGACGTCAGAAGGACTCTGCTGGCTAGGATAGTTGAATAGACCAATTCCTACTTCTACGGAGTAACTCGATAGTACTCGGTAGGTCAGGACATAAATATGCCTCATATTGGATAGGAGGCCAAACTAGAGCAATGGCAGCGACGCCACTCCGTAGGCCGGACAGTCCGAGCCAAGTCCAGCGCACCGGCGTGCCTGCAGCACCTTAAGATATAATTGTGATGGTCATCAGTCAGATTAAGATACACATCCAACAACAGAACAGTCTATTATTAACCTGTTTTACTCCGTATTGAGGATTCTTCCTCTTCGGTGTCTGCGACCCGCCGGGAGACGACGGCGGCATGACGCTAACCCCGAACGAGCGACGGCGGATGGAGACCCCACGAGGGTCGCCGCGTACGGTACCCTTACCCTCGCTGTTAGATTACCCGCTTTTCCGTGGCCCAGAGGGGCGTCATTTTGGTATGGTCTCGTACCCGCAGAACGAGCGAAGGAAACCCGGACCGATGCCGGGAGTGGCAGAAAAAAAATGAAAAAAATAAAAATAAACGGTAGTATTCAGTACTCCGTAAACACTCTGTATAGTGTATACAGTCCAAGGTGGATGCGCCGCGCTAGGAAATCTACGGTGTAGGAGACATTCATTAATCATGATCATAATAATATTAGGAGTACTCCATATGGAGGACTACCTTCTACAGAGCACTGGAATAGGGATTATGATTGGATCAGGTCAATGCTCACTCTGCCCAGTGCTCTTCAAATCTCCGGGTAGCGGTTAAGGAAGTGCTCCGTCCTCCTAGGAGTAGAGAAGTACACCGTAGTAGTCAGCCAGAGGCAGTAATCATACGCCATTGCGCATTGAATGCGCCGGGACCAGGGTCGCAATGGTTAATAAACAATCCAACCGCCCACCCAGATGGTTCGATTTGTCCCCCTTTTCACTTCGGTGCGCAGGACCTACCACGGTCACTCTGGAGACACTGCGGCATAAGAACACGGAGCAAGTCCATACTTGGAGTGGGGCCCCTGACCATACTGTACGAGGAATCAAGGATAAGTTAGTACTGGGTGATGACTTGGTTAGTGGTACTCCGTAGTTGGAGTATCGCGAGGTGCTGGAGTCGGCTATGCTGCTTTGGATGCTATTTCCATCTCCCCTCCCTAAAAGGTGGATATTGAGATACTTTATTGCTTCGGACGTGGAACGTTCTTCGCGATGATTTGATTCGATGGGATAAATTATATATCCATGACTATTTAATTCGAAATTACCGGGAGATGGAAAGCCCCATGAGGTAAAATTATTAAAATAAAAATAAAAAATAAAAAAGGAGATTTGAGATGATGATTATTATTCATCCAGAGGGTTTTAAAAAAATAAAAATTAAAAAAAAAACGGGCCGGAAGGAAGCGAAAGTTGAGCAGCGACAAGGCCACCGCCAACCAGAAGAGGCAGAATCCATCTGCTGCCCACCTTTTTTTCTCATTTCTTTTTTTTTCACCCTCTTTAATTTTGCCTTTCGGTGTACAGGTACATTGTGTGTTCTGATTAATATTATTAGGTACATGGTATTTATAAATCATAGCCAGAATCATTTTAGATTCTATCTTGATCTGTACTCGGTAGACTGTCTGTCTGTCTGTCTGTAGATTCTCGTGAACCTGTTCATTGATCTGGTTGTAGATTTCGTCGCCCCAAGACTTTTTTTTCTTCAGACCGGCCGAAGTACTCCATTTATTACCTTAACGGGACCCAGTCCAGTGCTATAGACACTCACTTTCTTTTTCGTCTTCTACTTTCTTATCCCCGGTCAAAAAATAATAATCCACGCTTCTTCTCGCTTCCCTCCTCTCGCCCCCCCTCCTCCTCCCTCCCTCTTCCCTTCTCCCCTCACACCCCCCGGTCCGTTCAGTCCAGTCCAGTCCGGTCTCTCGACGGTTGCACCTCTGCTACCCGACCCTTTTACCCTCCCTCTTCCCTCGCCCTCTCTCTTCTTCCCTTTCACACCCCTCCTCTCTCTCTCTCTCTCTCTCTCTCTCCCCTGTTGCTGCCATCCTTCCCTCATCCCGCCTTCTCCGTCCCCATTTAATTTTCACACGTCAGACCCCGTCTGTCGTGCCTCGAGGGTGAGAAGTTACTGTTCTTTCCCCTGATATCTGCCTCGTTCGCTCGTGGGTAGAGCCGCCAGGAATTTTTTGTTGGGAAGGCAATCACTCCTTTTCTTGTAAGTTACCTCCATTACCGAACAACACATTACTTTCTGTCTGCGCACTCGACCCACTTCCGAAGGAGAAAAAAAAATAAAACAAGAATAAAACATAAAAAAAAAGAAATAAGGACGGTTGTCAAATGGTCTTGTCCGTTCCCTTAGTCTTGTTTTCTCTTTCTGTTTGGAGATCATAATTCCAATTCGATTCTCTGCTGGAGCAACCCCCCCTCCCCCCGTGCCCGCAATCTTCGGACGAGAGAGACTGGTCTCTCCTCGAGTTTTACTGCCATTTGAAGTGTCAATTCGGACAATTCGGGGTTCACCGGTTGATGTCGCTAGTCGACGTCGGTATTCTGCTCACTTGGACACCTAACCTACTGCGACCTTCCGCCTTTGTCTGTCGAATTTGACATAGACTTTTTTTTGGCTGTGCTATTCTTCTTTTATTTCTTAACCTTCTTGGAATAAGCAACTTACGCTCTCTCTTTTTGGACACCAACAGGTCTCCCCTAATACCTTGCGATCGGAACCAAGTTCGTTAGAGTCTCCTTCGGTCCGCTCAATCACATTTCTCAGTCGGTGAAAATGTCTTACTACGAGCCCCAGGGCTGGCAAGCGCCTGCTGCGCGCCAGGTGTCGTGGGAACAGCCTGCTCCCCCGTCACGATCCGGTATGGTCACAACATAATCTTTCGGATTACTGGTCAATTGGTGCAGTTGAGCTGATGTTATCTCTGTAGGATCCAGCTCCGTCTCTCAGCGCGACGATATCCCGGCCTTTTCCTCCCAGTTCGACGGTATGGATATCTTGACTGCCCCAATTCACGTTCATTCGTCTATGGATCTCGCCGATTTCTTCATTCGCCGGACTTTGAAAATTCATAATCATAATTTCTGTGATGCGGAGAATTGAAGCGGCCTGCGTTCTCGACGATTGATCTAGCCCGGTGCCGTCCATGGGCTGGTACTGAACAACCGCTGACGTTCTACTACAGAGGTCGACCGCGCAATTGATAACTTGGTCAAGAGTGGAAAACTGTGGACCACTCCGCGAAGGGACTCGATGCCTATGATGATGGGTCGCCCCTACCCCGACTACGGTATGAACTTTCCGGGTCTCTTTCGTTAACCGGGTCAAACTCTAACAAGGTCCTCTTTAGCCGATCCTCGCGCCATGGGAAGTGCAAACCAACGTCACCATTCGATTAGCGACTTCGATGGATCTCGTATGCACCCGAACCCGAACGTGCAGGGCTTCTATGCCTCCCAGCGTTTTCAGGGCCGCCCAAATGAAGTAGAGCAGATGATGCAAGCAAAGCGTCGGATGGCAGCGCAGCGTGAGAGGGAGCTCCGCAACTATCACCAGGAGCAACAGTACAACCGAAGTACGTGGTAGCATTTGTCTCCGGATATCTTTTTTTCTTTTCTGTTTTTGCAATCTTTTTTGCCAAGATTCCCCGTGATCTTTTTTGCCCACCTGTATCTGTTGCATTGTATAATACATTGGGACATCGTTCCAGTTTTTTTTTTTTTTCTCTCATTTTTTCCTTTCCCTTTGTTGTCTGTTCTTTTGTTGAACATGGGTTTTAATATTCTTCATTCTGAAAGGCCTCCTTGCCGAGATGTCTGGAAACAAATCCGACCGTTCGCTCAGCCCTGCCGCCATGAGTGAGGAAAGCCGTCGCGATCTCTTGGCCCGTCAACACAGGGCTCTATACGGAAACGAAAGCCCGGCGTTTTTCCCTCCCGGCACCCTGGATGATCACTCGCGACCAGAGAGCCAGGCCGGGGGCACTCCCACTGCGACTGGCGTCCGCGGCCCATCTCCCCGCGGCGTTGATCCTTTCGGTCTCGCCCAAACCCCGGTCCAAGCTAGCAGCGACGGGGCTGTCCAGGCTGCTGCCAACGCCTCGACCCTGCAGTCTCCGACCCGCGCCAACAGTGCCTCCTCCCCTAGCTCCGGCATCAACCCCGTATTCGGCGCCGACCAGCCGGTGACCTCCACCTCTTCTCCCGGCGGAGCTGACTCTCCGTCCTCCCGGTCTGCCCCGTCCAAGTCCGCTGCCGGATTCATTGGCTCTGTGGGACCTATTGGCTCTCGTCCCATCCAGCAAGCCGGTCCCGTGCAGATGCCCAACCCGGCTCTGAACAAGCGCTCCACCACCCCTTTGCCCTCTCCCTTGGGATTTGGCTTCACCACCGGTGAAGGAGTGGCCCCTGGAGTAGGCAACGAGCGCTCGGCTTCGACAACTTCAAACCCTGCCAGCACCGCTTCCTCGCTGAACCCCGGCGTCAAGGACTCCACCGGTGGAGTTGGCCTTGGGTGGGGCAACGGAAGTGGTGTCTGGGGCTCCAAGAATGGACTGGGTGTGCAGGCTTCCGTCTGGGGTTAACAAAACAACACTTATAACCTTTGATTGCTTCGATTAACATTCAACGCGCGTTCGCTTCTACACTGTGGCGTTTCAGAAAAGGTTTTCCCTTTTTTTTTTTTTTTTTTTCTTTCAAATATTGGGAAAGAGCATGGTACATATATGGGAAAGTGGTGCAAGAATATGCTCTGTTTAGCGCTCCGTCATATGTGGACAGTTAATTGGTACATGGTTGGTTTACTGGCTGGGGAACTTGGTTGGCCTGTTGGTTTCTGGAGTCGGTATTCCCCTCTTTCATTTGAATTTGGTTTTTTTTTTTTTTTGGCTCACCTGCGTTTTGCATCTTGTGCCTGTGGTGTTTTTATCTTATTTTCGGTGTTGGGTTACTCCATCTCCGTGACTTTGTTCCTTCACGCTTGTTGTGTCTACAAACTTTTTTGGGGCTTTGCACTGCCTGTCATCTTTTGTTGATTTGGGGGAAGGGGTTGTATTTACATGCTTGTCGGTGTATGTCTCGGGCTCTTGTTTTCGCCTTATCCAGGGAGAGTTTCAGGTGTTTTTCTGTTTGTTCGGGTCAGGTTGTGATTTTGGCTGAGGCATGCGGTTTCTGGTTCAGCTACGGTTCGGGGCACCAAAAGGTTGACATGTTGGTTTTTTTTTTTCATCTTTCTTTGTTTTTCTTTTCATCCGGGGACATTTGGCAACGGAACACCAGGAGCAGAAGGTAAACATAAAAGAGTTCTTGGAGTCTGATTTGCACTGAATTTCCGGCACATCAGGTTTGGATATGGATTTGGATATGGATTGGTCTTGAATCTTCTTGTCTATGATCATTTCTTCGCTTCTGTTATTTACATATGCTTTTTTCTTTTTCTCTTTTCTTTTTTTCCCTAAATTTATTGGCTTCCTTTTGTCCTATACTGCTTGTGTATAGTCTATCATGGTATTACGGCTATCTTGCCTGGTTTATGACTGACTGTCTTTTGTAATTTGAAGTAATCTGGTGGCAATGTATCGCACTGATTTATCCCGTCCAGGTTTACAATCAGGATTGGTAAATACAAGATTAAACTGGTAGATTATAACATGGGTTTCAAGAGATAAACAACTCAGTATATATATATGGAAAACTAGTATTAAGCATCATTATCAAAACATCAAGAACTTTTTCAAGAATCATGCACGTAAAAAAAGATCATCATCTCTACCGTCCACATGTCATCCGTGTATGTATATATATGATTAAATCAACCTCCACGTAATCAATCATTAGTAGGTGTGAAAAACAGCAAATATTATAAAATGAAACGGAACTTGAAAAGATCAGGCAAAATGGCTCCAAATAAAAGAAGATTTCCCTAACGCCATAACGCTAAACGACACTGGTATTGGTTCGTCGAGGGTCGTTATCTACCGCAGCAGCGGCATCGTCATGAGCGGTGGGATTAGGATTATGGGAAGAGGCGACGGTGGTGGAGTCGATCTTCTTCTTCGCAGTCGCGAAGCCGGAGACGCCGCGTTCCTGGTTCCGGCCGAGCCAGGGCTTCCGCGCCTCGCCTAGCACCCGCCGGCCCAGGAAGTAGATGAGCTGGCCGATGATGATGAGCACGAAGGCGATGGGGTACAGGTAGTGGATGCTGTAGTGGAAGACCTTGACGCCGATGATGACACCCCAGAAGTTCATGGTCAACATGGAGATGTTGAAGAACGCGGCCGACGACAGACGGAACAGGAGCGGCGCCAGGCAGTAGAAAAAAGAGAGACACAGCGTATATCCGGTCAGGTACCCGCCGACCTTGCCGTTCCAGACGGCGATTTTGAAAGAGTGCCGGTCGAAGATACCGGCCTGGGTACCGTTGATGATCATGGCCCAGAAAGCCATCTGGCCCAGGACTTCGTACATGGGTTGCACGCTGACGAAGTATTCCTCACCGGTGTTGGCGAGACCGTAGAAGGTAGCACCCAACAGGGCAAAGAGGTCGCCTTTGATCTGGTTGCCGCGCGAGATGTCCCCGCCGTTGGTGCCGGTGAGGTGATCGGACCCAATCAGAACGCCCATGCCACCGATACAGATCAGGATACCGAGGACCTGCGTGATGTGATACCGGACGCGCAGGAAGAGGAAGGAAATGACAACGACGACAGCGATGGCCCAGAAGTTGATCAGCTGGGCGCTCAGCATGGTTGTATAACGGTAAGCCAGCACGATGAAGTAGTTGCCCTCCACGTCACAAAAGGCCAATATAATATCTGGTTCCCGTACCACCGGTCAGCGATTACGTTCATATAAGCAGAAACAATAGCCACCGAACGATCAGGGAGCACTCACATTTCCAGCCGTTGCGCAACACCATTTTGCCCCAACCCTTGAAGCCGTACCGGTACATCGTATACGGCGTGAAGATCAGGTTCAGCAACACATAGTTGAAGAAAGTCTGGAAAGCCGGGATGGACGTTCCCTCATCCGAGAGAAGGGTGCTGAAGGTACTGGTGGCCGTGTTCGTGATCGCGAGCACCTGACTGCCGACAAGATTCGAGTTAGCGACTGCCCGCGGGGCTGCAACACACCACCCCATTTCCACGAGGCCACTTACCCAAGAACCAGGATGATGTAGAACTCCTTAGTCCTGAGAAAGGCAAAGTGACCCTTTTTCTGTTGATCGAGTTGATCGGCGGGCACCTCGGAGCCGGAGTCCGCATCTTGGTTGTTCGCATCAACGGTCACGGTATACTGCTTGGCGGACTCGGACGACGGTCCGTGGTCGTTGGGGTTGACAGCCGTTTGCACGGCGACCTGATCTTTGGTATCTGACATGACGGCGAAGCTGGGATTCTCGAGAAGATCTTCGAGGGAGTCGAGTACGACGACAGCTGAAAGCGGGGAAGCGATCTGCGGTGTGTAGCTAGAACTCTATATCTCTATAGATCGAGGAAACGGCAAATGGGAGTTTTATGACCTGAACGAGCGCAAAACTCCCTGAAGTCGCTCGCCTGAGGTCTGAGAAGGAATCAACTCTGAGGAGAGAGAGAAAGCGATGCGATAAAGAAAGTCGAACCAGAAAAAAAAAAGCAAGAAACCAGTCCAAGGCGGGCGGAGGGCGAGACCTTTCCTGTTTGAGCTTTTTTTTCGCCTCGTGGGGCCATCGTGCCAATCACATGACCCGATAGGTTTTACATAATCCCATCGGCATCGGAAGTGCCCGCCAGAGCTGTCCCCGGAAAGCCAACCAGAGTCGGGAATGCCTCACCCTCGGGCCCACCTCCCGATCCAGCGATAACGATAACAGCCCAGGTGTCAAGAGTCTAGACACCTTACGGCGTACTCCGTACACTCTACACTCTACAGCTGGTGCTGGTAGCGGGAACAAGGATGGGGGTCTCACCTGACACGCTTCTAGTTTATCTGGAGAGCCCTGCACGTACAGTATGTATCTTGTACAGCCCACGATTCCTCAATGCTCACGGCTACTTGCTCCGCAGAGAATCAAGCTGTCTTGGCAGCGCGTCGGTTTATATATCAAATAAATTGAGCTTCAGAGTACACAGTAGTGAGCGTTCTCTACTCCGTACTCCGTGCAACAGGGCAGATATCCACCGGACTGTCGACGACGACGGCATCACCTGACCTGCGCCCTCGCTGCCCCAGGCTCCCAAGTCTCGATGCCGATGATATCATCGCCTGCAATCTGATCTTTCTGGAACAACGCTGAACGACCGATCTCTGGCCGACGCTGCATTCGCCGTTCATGCCCCAGGATGGCGCATGACAAGCGTTGGGTTTTACCGCCCGTTTGAAATCGGAAATAAATTCTACTCTTGTTGTGTATACGGAGTAGTACACCGATAGATTTGCTGATATATACCGGTTGGAAATTGAATGAGTGCGACTTGCGCTGGTAACTGTGACGTGTTGACCTCAGCCCAGAAGTAGTCACAGATTCGGCATGACTGAATGGATGCCCAACGTCCGTGCCAGAGAGTTCAAACAATGGGGAGGAAACAAGGGACCAAGCTTCAGGGAGTCCATCCGCCGTTCCATGGATTTTCGCGGGGGGACAGGATTAGGTTGGGGAACTCTAAGCGTTTTAAAGCTGACCGATGCCTGGCTATTCTTAGATCTGCAGGATTCCTTCTCGGAGGGCGGATTCAGGCAAGGACGCTGGTGACTACTCCGGTGTACGTAGTTCGTCCCAGGTCTCTCTCTCTCCCTGGCTTCCAGCCCCGGGTGTACTCGGTAAGGTCGAAGCTTCCATTCCATGCGCCGGAACTTCTCAGAATAATGATAATAATAATAACAACAACAATAAGCACCCTTTCCCTACCGGTGCACGTCATTCCACGGTCGGAGCCGATTTCTTCGACCATAAGAATGCCGGCTCTTCTTTGATAATTACAATTACAATTACAGTAATAACCATGAGCATGAGAATGATATTTCGAATTAAGCAGCACTGAGTTTGACCCCGCGCCAAACTAGTCCCAAGTGTTGTGAGACCTGGTAATTGATATTGATTTGGCGCCCAAGACTTAGTTTACTGTTCCTTTCCCTTTTCTCTTCGGCCGGTCGCGTGTGCCTCGAACTGCCTTTGCATTGCGCGCAGAACATTCGAAGAACAAACGAACCCCCAGCAAAATAGAAGAAAAACAGAAAGAAGAAAAGAAGAAAAAAAAAGGGAAAAAAATCCCCTTAGCGCCGACCGCTGCCGAGGCCATCAGGTGGCCCGACCCCCAAAAGTCAGGATCATCTATCGTTCATTATTATTCATTATTCATAAGTTATCGTCCGCAAACTCTCCCTCCCATTCCATCATCGCTGGCTTTCTCTGCTTCCTCTTCCTCCCTCTCCTCTTATCAACCCGCCATTCCCGCCTCATCCTACAACGCCTCCTCGCCCCCTCCCTCCGCCCTGTCGGATTCTCTCCCTCCCTCCGTCCCGGACAAGGCCGTGGCCACCCTTGATCTTTCCCGACGTCTTGGGGCTCTCCGCGCGCCGGTTCACTCGTTCCTGAGTTGTCCCGGAGTGACGAGACGCCACCTCTCCTGACTGCCGGATCATGGCGTTGGAGGTGCCACCACCTAGCGACCGCAAGCGGGTGAAAGTCTACGAACTGAAGGATAACGACTGGTTCGATCGCGGTACTGGTTTCTGTACGGGCCAGATCCTCGATGTAAGTCTCGCCGCGCAAGCTGTCTTTCGTCGCCCTCCCTCGGCGCGACTCTGCTCGGGCGCAAACCTCAACGGTCCCGCGGATGCGCTTATTTGTCTTCGATTTGGTGTCGCTAACGCCCCAATTCCCTCTCCCAGGATGAACCGCGAATTTTCGTCGAATCTGAAGATGAACCCGATCGGGTGCTGCTGGAGACGAAAATCTCCAAGGATGATGGATACCAGAAACAACAAGGTGCCGCCGCCCGCCCCGGTCGCATCGCATTTTCAGGAGCAGGAATTGGCTAACGCATGTGCGACTCGCTAGAAACTTTGATCGTCTGGACCGAGCCCAATGGAACGGATATGGCATTGAGCTTTCAGGAAGCGGAGGGATGCGCGGTTATCTGGTGAGCTCAAATCTCTGCGATCGCACTCGGTCCCTTTTTCCTTTGTGCATTTCTGCTCGAGAGTCATCAACCGTTTCATACTGACGCGATGCGAAGGAATTTCGTCAGTACTGTGCAGCAACACCTGCTGAACCTGGCGACGGCAGGTGAGGATTCTCCCCCGTTATCCCCTGCTCTCGCGTTTCGGTACTGATCGAGCTGTCTTTGCTTCTCTCCAGATGATGCGTTGTCGGACGACCTCGAAAGCTTCCAGTCAATTATGCTCCCTCCGCCCGAACTTCGGAACCTGCCCGAAATTGACCATATCATGCGAGCCGCGAGTATAACCCAGGCCGGTCGAGACGCCTTGTCGAAATTTGTCATTCGAGACGAGTACATACCGAAACTTATCCCGTTAGTCACCATGGCAGAGGATCTTGAAAGCCTGGTCGATCTACACCGACTCTGCAACATCATGAAATCCCTAATCTTGCTCAACGATAATACCATCATCGAGACCGTCGTCACAGATCCGATCATCCTCGGAGTTGTCGGAGCTTTGGAATGTGCGTGGCCTGGTGCATATCTTCTGAGAAAATGGGAGTACTGACGGATTCTAGATGATCCTGAATTTCCTACACATAAAGCGAACCATCGTCAATACCTCGCGGACCAGTCGCGCTACAAAGAAGTTGTTCCCATCAAGGATGCCCTTATCCGACGCAAGATCCGCTACACATGGCGCCTACAATACCTGAAGGACGTTGTTTTGGCTAGAATCTTGGATGATCCCACATTCTCGGTGCTGAACTCATTGATTTTCTACAACCAGGTTGAGATTGTAAACCATATTCAATCGAATGCCGCCTTTCTCAAGGACCTGTTCCTGGTCTTCGACCCGAGGAACGCGGATGCGAAACGCAAGGAGGATGCAGTGCAGTTCCTCCACCAGTGTGCTGCGATTGCGAAGAATCTGCAGGCCCCGGCGCGCGCCAATCTCTTTGCGAATTTCATCAGCCACGGACTGTTCGCCGTGATCGCCTTCGCCATCAAACACCCAAACCCCGCCCTGCGCACGACCGGTATCGATATCCTAGTCGCCCTACTGGATCACGACCCGATCATGATGCGGAGCTATATGCTCAAGGCCGTAAACGAAAAGAAGACGCCGCTTACCGACACGCTTATCGATTTGCTCCACACCGAGTCCGATCTAGGTGTGAAGAATCAGCTAGCAGATGCGGTTAAAGTCTTGCTGGATCCCCAAATCCCGTTGCCGGACACGATGGGTCGGGCTGGACCCGAACACTATTCGAAATTGCGTCCAAACATTCTCTCCGATGCCTTCGTCCAGAACCACTTCGACGAATCCGCCAGAAGGCTGTTCCAGCCGCTAAAGCGGTTGGAAAACCGGGCCAGCCGTAAGTGCCTCGTGCCCAGCATGCTATGGTCTCCAACTAACCTGTCTTGAAAGTGAACGACCTGACCTTCCAAGAGGTTGCTCTCCATTCGCATCTCGTGGACATTCTTACCTTTTTCGTTCGCCAGCATCTATATAGGAGCCGGAATGTCATCCACAACGAGGCCCTTGCCCCCCGGATCGCCCAGCTCCTCAAAGTGCCTCAAAAACACCTCAAACTTAGTGAGTATCACCGTTGCGTGCTTGGTAAACCTGGCGACTTGTCACTAACCCTGGTTTTAGCTGCCCTGAAATTCTTCCGCACCCTGATTAGCCTCCAAGACACCTTCTACCAAGCTCTAATGACACATAATAACACTTTTGGGTTGATTCTTGATATTGTCTATGAAACGATGCCGCGCGACAACCTTCTCAATTCAGCTTGCCTTGAACTTTTTGAGTTCATCAAACGGGAAAACATCAAATCGATCGTTCTGCATATCGTGGAAAAGTACGGCGAGAAGCTTAAAACCATTACTTACGTCGACACATTCCGTGACCTGGTCATCCGTTATGAACAGATGCAGGGCTACGGGACAGCGGTCGACTCCACTCTCTTCTCGCAAGATGACGGGACCTCCGCTCGGAGAATGCAAGCCAACGGCCAGCGTTGGCAAGGAGTTAAGGAGATGGATGCGGCCGAAGAGGAATATTTCAACACATCCGATGACGAGGAAGAGGTGAATAGCCCAGTTATGCATAATGCACCCGCTCCGTATACTGATACTGGTCTTCAGTGGCAACAGCAAGGTACTGCAACAATTCAAACGACGGCTATTCAAGCGCAAAACGGCGGCGTTTCCCCGGTTGTTAAGCCATTGGTCGACTACCCGGACGATGACGAGGATGACGATGCCATGGATACGAAATCGGAGTCGGGCCCTGAACCACAGCAGTTGCAACATGAAGATCCTCCCCAGCAGGGATCTGGTGCAAACTCTGACGAGGAGGCTCCGTCTACCCCAGTTTCCCTGACGATACAAACACCCCCAGAGCGACTATCGGAGAAGCGCCGACGCGAGGAAGAGGACGACGACGAGCTTGTCAAACTCACATCTGGACCCAAACGAAGAAGTTCTACTAGCAGCGGGCCCGGAAGTGCCGGGCTCTTGCGGAAGAAGAGGAGTACTTCTATCGGATCAATGTCATCCACTGACAAAGCAAATGCTCAGGGTGCCCTAGGAAGTCTGGCTGGCGGCACGGCGCCCAAAAAGATCGCCATCAATCTTGGCTCCTCAACGAACAAATCGTCGCAACCGGCTGCTGATCTTTCGACTTCGACGACAAACGAGAGCAGCGAAAAGGAGAATCGCAGCGACGACCATGGTAATAATGGTTGATGATTACACCCCTTATACCTTTCCGTTCATGCATTGATTGTACTGGTCGCATAAGTTTCTTTCCCCCCTTCTTTCTTTCTGCGTGCATCGATCTCTTGTCAGAGTACCAGGAGCGCTTCTGTGTTTTTTTCTTTGCTATGACAGCTTCCTAGATACCAGATGAAGTGACTTTCTCTTTTTCTATTTCTGTCTTTCGAATTTACAGTATTTCCCTGTACGATTCCCTTCGTGTTCTTCTATACATTCACACATCTGATCGCTGTTTCTGGCCTCTTTTTCTTTTTCTTTTTCTTTTAGAAATCATGTATTGGGAGCCTGGTCTCTAGGGACCGTGTTTTCCTGTTTCTTGTCTTCCCGATGAGTCTTTGAATTGGGGGTCACTGGTGTATATCTATTTTTTCTCGCCTCTCATTTGCCTTCTGTTGTCTTATCTTTCATTTCATCTCTTTTCTACTGCAAGACCAAGGGAGTGATTACATTGTTCAATGTCTGGCGAAAAAGGGGGTTTAACAGAAACCAGGATGGGATGTTATGGCCTGTGCGATGCATGCCTTCCACATGGTTATTGGCGTGGCTTTGCCTGGATCTTTTGCATCGAGTGGCCTGTTATGCTATTTGCTTTTTCTATTATTCGCCTCGGGGTTTGAGGAGCTTTGGTTGACAGGAACGGAGTCGGGTAGGATGAGACGCAATATGATGAAGCTATATTTGCCTATATTTTCAGGGACCTTGCTTGACCGAACTTGTTTTTTTTCTTTCAATTTCCAGCTGAGCTGCCTAATGCTTGTATGAATTGACCCCGTATGCGTGCTGGTATAGTAAATCCAAGTCTTTGGTAGACTTAGACGGACCTGAGTAGATTGAAGCGTACAACCTGGACTGTTTAATTGACAGTTGGACCCATTGTATAGTTTTAACCACAGTAGAAACACTACTCAATGAAAGACAGGCCGAATGAGGAATATCGTGACTTTCCTTGCCCTAGTGAGAGTTGCTGAGTCTGGACCGAGGAACTTCGTCCGCTCCAACCACGACGCCGGCTTTCAACACTCCAACCTCCTGCAGCAAGTTCTCGTTCCTTAGGAGTGCCAGACACAGAGGCTGTTCTCAAGACAAAACTCGGTTTCGTCGCAAGTTATACTCAACATGTCGACCGATAAACGACCACATATAACCCCCAATAGCTTCTTCCACTCGTTCACCACTCCGTCCGAGCCGTCGGAAACTCCTTTAACCATTT
This sequence comes from Aspergillus affinis, assembly GCF_023601865.1. NCBI lineage: Eukaryota > Fungi > Ascomycota > Eurotiomycetes > Eurotiales > Aspergillaceae > Aspergillus > Aspergillus affinis. Next base: position 15,775 of record NW_026515830.1, read on the forward strand.
ACTTCATTACGGGAAACCCGGGACTGATCGGCTACTACCACACATTTCTCTCCGTTCTATCAGAGAAAATCAAAATATTAACTAAAACAGAAGATCAAAATCGATCATTTCAGATCTACGGACACAGCCTTGCCGGATTTGAGCTCCCCGAACCAGGACAGAAGAAACAAGAGCCCCAGTCCGCAACACACTACTATGGCCTGGAAGAGCAGATTCGTTTTGTCCAAAGAAAGCTGTACAACTTCACCGCCGATAAACCAGATGGTGTCGACCAGCTATCGTCTCAATCCAACACCACGCCCTCTACCGGCACACGCCCCAAGGTCATTCTCATCGGTCATTCCGTAGGCGCCTACATCGCAATGGAGGTCCTGCGACGGCACCGCGAAGGCTCGCAAGGTGATCGTCCCGTCGACTTTGATATCATCGGAGGCGCCTTACTCTTCCCTACTGTTGTGGATATCGCAAAGTCTCCGTCGGGGCAGAAGCTGACCGTGTGTTTCTCCCCTTTTTTCTGCCCCCCTGTGTCCGATATACGCGGTGCGCTAATGAGTCCCTATCCTGGGAGACTAGAGGCTGCTCTCGATCATCCCACAACTTGCCCTGGTCGCTGGCATCCTAGTCCGTATTCTCACTGCTTTGGTGCCCGCCTCTATCATGCGGTCCCTGATCCGGATCTACATGCCGTCGGCACCGGGTACCATGGTCGAAACCACGACCGGGTTTCTCAAGAGCAAGCGAGGCGTGCAGCAAGCATTGTATGTCCCAACTTTTCATGGGCAGTATTGCCAACCCACCACTGAAAGGTACTGGGAAGGGAGAGAGAGCTAATAAAAATACTCCCCCTTAGACACATGGCATCCGACGAGATGGAAACCATCACGGCTGATAAATGGAGTGACGACGTCTGGGGCATCTCGACCAGTCAAGACCCCGTGGCGCGACTATTCTTCTACTTCGGACGCAACGACCACTGGGTCGCGGAGCGCACGAGAGATGAGATCATTGAGCTTCGAGGGCAAAAGCCCCGGGGACCGAAGATGAGTGTGTGTGAGGAGGGAGTGCCGCATGCGTTTTGTCTGAGTGAGTGTTCCTTTGATTTTGTTGTCTCTCTTTTCTTTAACCTGGAGGATTTGTACCAATTCTGATGATATCCCCGCAGGACATAGCGATTCCATGGCGAGCAAGGTGGCAGATATGATTTTGGAGATGGCTAGAGCTTGAAGTTTGGGGAGATTGGATATTGGAGTTTGTAGGCTCTGAGATATAGAATGGCCACTTACATAGACTAATACTTGATACTTGACATACCTGCGTGTACTCCGTATACGATAAATGACCTACGTAAAGATAAACGGTCCTTTAGTATAGTGTTCACAATCGTTACTCCTGCTTCAATTCACCATGCTGCCAGAACTATGTAGAGGTCATGGGTATCTTAACGTCATCATATTACGCCTTTAGCAGATGCACATTGGAAAGGGGAAAAAAGCCAAAATCTAGCTCGGTCGACACCATTCAAGGAGCTTCATTCTGGTAAGCAAACCCAGCCCTCCTGAACAGATCTCCCAATACGTCCGGCTGCGGTGGTGCTTGCATGGGTGGCACCGACGCTCCCCCCATCCCCGGATGCTGCTGCTGCTGCCATTCTTCAGGACCCAGGCTGTGCGCCCTGACACTCCAGCCATCATCTTGTGCCCTCTGTTGCCCGAAGAGATCCTTAAGCGATATTTGACGGCCCATGGGAACACTCGACGGCTCATCATCCAGGGGAGCTCCGGCGGTAGTGGCGGCGGCAGTAGCAGCCGCGACATGCAATCCATTCTGGCGTGTGGCTTCCAGACGCTCGCGCGCCAACTTAAGACTGTGACCGGCATGTACGGCGCACTCGCGAATCATCTGTGCATTGATGCTGCGCGTTTCGGCCGTTGAATTCGGCGGAGGCTCGGAATAGATCCAAAGACCGTAGATTCGAAGGTCGGTGCCGTCAGGGCTCTTGCCGGGACCATTGGCGTTCGAGGTGCCGGGCGGATTGGCGCCGGGGACGTGGGTGTTACTCGTGACCTCCGTGTCGGCATTATAGTCAGCCTTTAGGATGACGTATTCCTCCGTAAGCTCGACATTCTCGCCGTCGGTCAGTTGGAGGTTGAAGTTATTCAGGCCGCGCCGATTGAGAACGAAGGCGCTGTATCGTTCCTCGCCGAGACTGCCTTGCGTGAGTTGGCAGACAAACAGGGTCCCCTCGACTCCGTTCTTTTCCCACTGGCGCGTGGTCGGACTGAATATGTAGACGACGGCGTAAGGCGCCAGCGACAGGATCGTTTGCACGGAGGGATTGTGGCGGCGGAGAACGGCGAGATTCAGCTCCTCGTTGGTGCGCAGGGGCGGGGTAGGCATGGATACTTCTTGTTGGAGTTGCTGCGTATCGGACAGGTAGGTTTGGAAGTCTGATTCGTAGTCGGAGGGCTGGATGACGTTGTTGTGATTGTTGTGCCGGTGATGGTTGTTGTTGTTGTTGTTGTTGTTGTTGTTGTTGTTGTTGTTGTTGTTCGGTCGTCGGGGTTTTCGGGACGCCATTGTGGAGGGGAATGAGGGAAGGAGAGACCGGAGGGTGGAATGTCCAGTGAATGTAGAAGGAGCGAAAGAGAAGGGCTTGAGGATCAGGCCGAGAGATGAAGTTGTATGCGGAGGAGGGCGGCCTCTCAGGTGATGCAAGCTCTCCATTCCGGGAAGCGGTCGGAGACCCCGCCTGTCGAAGCTTCGGAATAGCCTCAACCTCCTTCTCTTCTCATCCTCCTCTCTCACCCCTCCTTACCACCCCTCGTTCCTTGTCTAAGTTTCTGGCTCGACCGTTCTCACTTCAGTCGAGTCGGACTTTACGGTGGGGTCATCCTTGCCATCAATTGGTGCCACTTACGTCGGGCCCTCATTAGCTTCCATTCACCTGCTGTCTTTTATACTTCCTGGCCAGTGCTGCGCGTGATGCTTGGTCCGTCGCTTGGCGTCTGAGTGATCGCAGCCTATTTTCTCTCTTTCTCGTGACCACTCTGGTAGTGGTGAATCTCGTCAGTCGCTCCCCTTGCTTTCTTCATCGATGCTGCTTGTTCCGGTGCTCCGGGGGTGAGCTCTGAACTGCCAGCAAGTCGAACCACATTCGAACAAGAACTTATGGACAATAGTATATACAGTCAGTCGTCTCATCTATACACACGTCATCTCAAAATGAGCTCCAACGCCGATCGGCCCGCGTCGCAGGCTCAACACCCGGCAACTCCAGGCGATTTTCCAAGTGATGACGATAATCGCGAACCCTCCCCGGATGCCCCCCTCGACCCGTCGTCGCTCCCCCGAGCCATTAAAGCGAGGAAATCGGAATATACTCGTCAGCGCTCGATTCGTATTAAAGTCGGAACGTGGAATGTGGCCGCCATCCCTGGCACCGAACAGGACATTGGGAATTGGTTCACGGATCGGAAAGGTATAAGTGAAGAGCTGTCCGAAGTACGGGCCTCGGACCCCGAACCAGATTCTGGAAGGGATGGAGATGAGGACACCGAGACGATGGCATCTTCTGAGACCCAGCCGAACGAGATCGGACTTTATGTATTAGGGTTGCAGGAAATTGTCGATGTGTCTTCTCCCGCAGAAGCGTTGCGACCATACGTGGACCCAGCCCCGGCCAATAAATGGAAAGCTGCCGTGGAGAAGGCTCTTCCATCGGGCTATCAGCTAGTGGCAGAGACCCAGCTGGTTGGGCTACTGTTGTTGATATACGCCGCACCCTCGGTTGTTGACAGTGTGTCGTCGGTCAGCTGCACCAATGTAGGTACGGGGCTGCTGGGATATATGGGCAATAAAGGCGGCGTGGCGGCGCGCCTGTTGTTGGGAGAAACAACAAGTTTAGTGTTTGTCAACTGCCATCTAGCGGCCGGGGCCGACAAGGGCAGCCTGGACCGACGAAATTGGGATGCGTCTCAGATCGTTGGACGAACCAAGTTTGATGCAATTGACTCAGAACTTACGCTCCGGGATGAGCCAACGGAAAGCATTGGTAAAGAAGACTATGCGTTCTGGTTCGGCGATCTCAATTATCGACTGGAGGATATACCGGGCGACGACGTGCGACAGGTGCTTGCCAGACATGCAGAAGACGAAAATAGCAAGGGTCAACAGTCCAATACATCCTCGGCGGACCCTTATGAGGATGCTGATCCTCATTCCGACCCTGCGTCTCTCCAAACCACTATCTCTTCTCTTCTGCCTCATGATCAACTTCGCTTGCAACAGGCCAAGGAAAAGGCCTTTCATGAAGGATGGCGTGAGGGCGACATATCATTCTTGCCGACATACAAGTACGATGTCGGTAGTGTGGCCAGGTTTGATTCGAGCGAAAAACAGCGAGGCCCTAGTTGGTGTGACCGCATTCTCTATCGGTCGCAACAGGACAGAGAACGGTACCAGAGATTGGTCGCCGAGACCGCCGATTCTAGAAAACGAGACGATGAGATGAAGGCCCGAGGCCTCGATACAGCCGCCGCTGATGACAACGTTCTGTTTGACTATGACCCCGACGTTGATGGTGCTGATGATGCCGAGGATTATGACCCAACTAAGGATCAGACCAGCGATGGTGCTTCATTCGAGTCACAGACGGATTCCGAGGACCCTCTGCGACTTGAGTATTACGCATCCCACCAAAGAATTCTCTCGTCTGACCACAAGCCCCTGGCTGCTGGGTTCACCTTGACTTTTGAATCAGTCATCCCGCACCTGAAAGCGAAGGTACACCAAGAGGTGGTTCGCGAGTTAGACAGGGCCGAGAATGAATCTAGACCAGGTCTAACAGTCGTTGTGGATAGACACGGGGTCGAATCAGCTGAGGATGGAGATCCCAACGCAGTCAACTTTGGGGACATTCCTTTCGACGTGCCAGTCAGGCGATCTCTGACAGTGGCTAACACCAGTGGCGTCCCTGCAAAATTTACGCTTGAAAAGCCAGAAGGTTCCGACGTGTGGATGGTGCCGTGGCTTGAGTACCAAGTTGAAATGCCGCACCGGGATGATTCCGAGGAAGGGAAGTATGTGGCAGCAGGGCAGGAATGCATTTTACACCCAGGAGAGCTTGCCAACGTTGAACTCACAGCTTATGTTCGTGATATCGAGCTGGCTCGTGCTTTGAACGATGGCAAAACACAACTCGAAGAGATTCTAGTACTCCGGGTGGTCAGTGGCCGTGATCATTTCATCTCGGCCTATGGCAAATGGCTACCTACTTGTTTCGGTCGCAGCTTGGCGGACCTCACTCTAATGCCCGAGGCAGGAGCGCGTACGATGTCGCCTGCTGGGATGTCAGCTGCGGAACGTGGCAAGCAAAACAAGGACGTTCCTCTCTCCGCCCCTCGGGAGCTCTTTCGGCTGACCGAGGCGATATCGGAGTTGACAGAGCGTGCCGTGGCAGAATGGAGCATGACGAGGGATGATTCAGACGAGGATACGCCCCCCTGGCTCAGAGAGCCCCATGGGGCTGGTTGGCCTTTCGCACCGGAGACTTGGACTATGAAAGACAAAGATGAGCGGCTGCCTCTGCTCGCATCCGCCCGCGAGGCGTTAGACACCAGCCAACCGTTCAATGACGTGTTTGCCGCGGAGGTGTCCTCTCTCCATCGCCTGGAAATCTTGAGCGAGACTTTGATAGTGTTCCTGGGTTCTTTGCAAGATGGCATTGTGACAAAGTCGGTCTGGCAAGACTTAGACCAGCAGATTCTGACGCGGGAGAAATCCAAAGCATTCCCGTTGACCTGGGAAGAATCCCAAGCTTGGGTCTTAGAAAGCCTGGCATATTCCCCTGCCCACAGTGTCTCGTTTACCTTCGTCACGTTCATGCTTGCTCGCATTGCCAACGAAGTGGCACCAGCAACGTCAATACCTTCTCGAGACTCGCCTAACAAACCGACCGAAGAAGAATCGAAGCCCAACACCCAAGCTTCCGATAACAACACGCAACCAGTAACCCCAACATCACCATCCGCCGCATCTTTCATCTCAGGCGGTAGTCTCCGCCGGAGAACCCGTACGTTCACCACATCTAGTACTACCGAGACCAAAATCCACCCCCTTGCTCTCCGTCGCCAAACCGTCGAAACCATGCTTTCGGGGATCTTCTCCTCGCTTCTAATCTCCTCTGATATCCCGGTCCCAACAAAAGATAAAGAACGAAGAGCACTAGATGACCGCAAACGAAGCATTGTGGAGCCATTCTTAAAGGCCATGGGGATCGATAACAAGGGACCCTCTGGAGGAGTTCCGGCGTGAAAATATCCATCTGTACATGCGTCTGTTTTCTGTTGACCCTTGGAAAAGGGTTGAAGACCACGCACATCTTGGAATCATTCTTTCTCATAGACTTGGGATTTTCTGTATATTATGTATTGTATTTTGCTCTCGGCGGGGTTTGGTTATATTTAGAATGCGTATATATCCAACTATATAAGACCGGTTCTTTCACTGTTCTCACTGTTCCCAGCCTCTGTTTTCTATCCTCTTCCTAACAAAACCCCCTCTCAAGTGAATATCTCAAACAAAGAAGCGGCTCGAGCGTGTCCCAGCGACTTGGTCCGCCAATGTCTGCTGCTGACGGTTATGGGGAGCCCCTTCTTTGGCGCAACCTGAGAAGTTCCCTTTCCTATTCACTTCATCCGTTAACAACTCTCCATTTCTATTTTCATCCGACGAAAGAAGACCTAGTCACGAGATAAACCTGCCTCTGGACACAAATCCGAACCAAACACCCACGCGACGAATATCCTCCAGACTTGCCCGCCAATCCTCGTCAATGGTCTAAAGTCTAGCCTTTGCACTAAAGAAATGGGTGTACAATTCTGCAGCGCCTGCGGCAACCTTCTCGAAGACTCCCAAAGGTCATTCTAGAATGCGATCAGTGTGGAAAAACCGAGCAGAGTAGGTGATAACTTAGCATAACCTAACATACCCCAATCTCACCCATCGAATCCAAATGACCAGATAAAACACTCCACCAAACAAACACATCGACCTCCGAGAACTTCCCCTCAAAGCTCAGAGACAGACTGAAATCACATACCCAAGACACCTCAGAAAGCGCCATCTGGTCCTACCATGGACATCGAGTGTCCAAAATGCCCGTCCAAGGAGGTGTACTATGCCCAGATGCAACTAAGGAGCGCTGATGAGGGGAGTACGAGTTTTTATACCTGCGTTGGATGCGGACACAGGTGGGTACTCATGACTGGGTTTCTGTCTGATCTTAGGAGCTAACACTCAATTACTTTGCTAGATGGCAAGAGTATAATTAGCTGGGTGGGATAATACTGTTGGATTGGCTGTCGAGTTCAATCTAAGGAGGTGACTCTCGAAGAGAAGCTAAGGGTAAAGTTTGGAGGTCTGCTCGGGTTACGTTACTTTTTTTTTTTTTTTTTGCTGGCGGTGCTAGGTGTTGCATGAAACCGGAGTTCATAATGATGGATGAGAGGATTTGGATAGGTTTTATGGGAGTTTATGGGAAGACATGACGGCCGTAAGTGAGTATGATACAGTGTCACTCTTTACTTTATTTGCAATGGTTCTCTGATTCTAACTGTAATGATATCCATCAATACTAGATACATTTTCAAAAAGTGTGATATGCTGGGATATGGTTCTGGAAGATTATTTCGTCTAATAGGTGATTGAAGGACAGGACAGGACAGGGGAATATATTGAAAAAAAAAAAAAAACCAGTATAGAACCAAAAGTCCAAAAAGATATCGTCGAACCGAGCACATAACGGATAAGATATAAAAACCAATCACTGAAGCGAAAACCCACGAATCTCAAGCTCAAGCTCTAAGCAGATAACAAGACAGGGTCTAACTAATTGTACATGCATACAGAACCTTCATCAGCGGTGGCAGAAGATCAATACCAGCAGATGGACATATCGTCTAAAAACGCTAAAGTTGATCATAATTCACATCATCCTTCCCTCCGTTACAGAGTCTATTGACGTTTCTCCCTCAGGAAGAACCTGATTTGCATTTCGTGAAGCTGCGCCACCAGCATCGCAGCGACGACACCACTCCCTGAACGGACGATCTCTTCATTCTTCGAGCCATTCCAGTAGATCTGATGACGCTCCGGGTCATAGTTCAGAGATCGCAGCATTTCCAGGAACAGATTGAAGCGGATACTTTGAATGGGGACGGGGCTGTCGTCGATATGGTTAGGTGCCAGGGAGGCAATCTCGCGGACCATGAACTTGGTCCTTTCTCCTGAGCTGTTCTCGACGATGATGAGCTCGTCACGGAAGGCGTTCGGGTCAAAGGATGCCGGGCCAGTGGAGGGTACGTGAGCTGGTGGTCTATCGGTATGAGAGGCTTCCGAGGATGGATTGTAGGTGGCAGTGGTGGAATCGCGGGGAACGGTGCTCGGGCTAGGGAGCGCTGAACCAGTGGAAGGTACGTTGACTGGGGGTTCATCGTCCAGGAAATCTTCCGAGAATGAGTCGTAGAGGTTTGGGATATGGAACCCGGGACCGGCAGAGGGTAGGTGAGCTGATGGTATATCGTCCTCAGAGTCTTCTGAGGGAATATCTTTCTCGGTGATCGAACCGCTGGATGGTGATCTGTATCCAGATTGGCGATACTGGGTGAATTGTTCTTGGCTATACGAGGAAGATGGCATTTGATCAATTTGTCCTTGGGATCGTGGTGTAATTGGGTTACGCTTCTGCTCGGCCTCATAGTCGTCTGAGGTATAATCTGGAAGATCATCTTTAGGGGGGTGTCGATGCTGTGATTGCGCTTCTTGGGATGGCTCCTCTTCAGGGTGCTCTTCAGGTCGTACCTCTTCGGGGTGCTCTTCGGGATGCTCTTCAGCAAGATCTCCGCTAGATTGACCTGTTTCACGAGGGGTTTCTTCAACCTGGCTAGCTCCCGGAACCTCCTTCGCAGAAGATTCGGTAGATATATCATCATAATCCTCATCCAAAACAAGGTCCTTACGCATTGCATCTTCTGGAGGAGACTTCGGCTCCGTGGAAACCTCTGATACCTCGTCTCCCCCCCGACTAGGCGTCGCCGTCGATTGGATTTCCGGTTGAGTGTTCTGGATCTCATTCGTGGCGGAAATTCCTGCCGGTTCTTGCTCGGGGGGAGGCGAGGCTGGTGAGGCCCGTAAGGACTCCGAGACGTGACTATCGACTGGAGATCTTGGTGTTTCGTAGTTGGGGGAAAATAGCTGGATCTTGCCCGCTGAGGCTCTGTGAGGTGTTTTCAACGCTGGCGCTGGTAGGTCTACGTCCATCGGCCTGGGATCTTCGGGAGTTGATGATCCCAGGATGGGAGATAGTTGCTCTCTCGGTGGTGCGTCATCAGAAGATGACGAGCTATCGGACCATGGCACCGAACGTGCCTCTGAGAACTCTTCTTCTTCTTCTTCCATTTGTTCGTCTTCTTGTTGCTGAGATTCCCGTTGTTGAGACTCCTGCTGCTGCTGCTGCTGCTGCTGTTGTTGTTGTTGTTGTTGTTGTTGTTGTTGTTGTTGTTGTTGTTGTTGTTGTTGCGCACCCCGATTTCCTCCTCTCTCGCTGGCTTGACCTCTCTGAGAAGTGCCTCCCCTGCGAGGACTTCCTTCCCTGGCAGCTAGATAATATCTCTTTCTCGCTGTGACCATCAGTCGAAACCGACGCTGCATTTCCGCCCCCCAACGGGCATGCAGAGCATGGAAAGCGGCAGGCATCAGCTCGATTTGCCTCGCAATACTCTCATCTACCCGGGCCCGGATACGAGCCAATCTCATATCCACGCTGAGCAGACCCTCGGCATAGAGCCGATCCATCAGACGCGATATCACATCGTCCTTCTGATCCCGGGGGAGCCTGATCCTGGCCCAGGACCAGAATTGGCGGTCCCTGGCCATGACCGCCTTAGGCTTGTTGAGTCGTCGGCGGACCATTCTGGCGTGGATGGCTTAGTCCGTAGGTAGGATGTTGGAATGGATGGCTTGAGGATGTATGACCAAGGCAACTTGACAGGGAGGGATTCCTTATCTAAGAAAAGGGAAGTAAGGAAAGCAAAATGGATGCTTTACCCTGACGGAAAGGAGGCCAAATGTCGTCGATCGCGTGGTAGTCTCGCAGCGGAGAAAAATGAATGAAGAAGGTGGAAGATTCCTCTATTTATCTTTTATCTGACTGAGGTCATTGTGAACTGAAAGGATGCGCGAAAACGGCTGTAGACAATCAACAGCTGCCGGAATGCTATTCTAGGTATAAAGGATGCCATTCACAGACGGGTTGGTTGTAAGCAAACACATTGAACCTTTGACTGAAACCTAGTGTATGTCAAATGTACAATGGTTATTGCATGAAATGGGTTGGAGGGTCTTTGTTGGGTTTGAGATCTTTTGCGTGATGAGACAAAGAGATGACCAATGATAACGGGCAATCCGGTGTTTTCATCACATCCATTATTGGAATCATTCAATGAGAGATGATCATGGTAGAAATCGGTGATTCTACATAGAGAATGCCATTTGCAACAGGAAAGCTGTACCATGTTTAGTGTTCACTTCATGAAATGATATCAAATAAAACCGGTATTCCAGGCAAGAAAAGCGAACAAAAAGCCCAAAAACTAACAAAGAAGAAGAAAGAAATTTCTCCCTTTTAATATTAAGTTCCGAATCTCGGTCCGTTTCCAGTGACAGTGACCGTTGAATCTTCAGGTTGCCCCTGGGTTCATTCACACTAGACCAGATGGTAATAGGTGCATAATTGTGAGAGAACCTCCAAGGCTCTAGCCCATGTTATACTGCTCATTCGCTGGTTGTTGGCATTAGCAGGGCTCGCCAAAAGATCATGACATTTCTAGTATCCCAACCCAGCCATAAAATGAGCCTTCTTCCCCCCATATGGTTGTTTCCGATGACGGAGCTCATGCACTCGTTGCGACACGATCGTAGGTGTAGTATGTGGTATCTAAGTAAACAGAAGCTGAATAATAATAAGGTAAAATGGCTATCAGCTTTCCTTGGCTTGGAAAGCTATTTGTCCCTCCTGGTGAGGACCAAAGAAAGATGAGGTCTGTTGGATGTCGAATCGATGTTGGATGCCAACTTAGGCTCTGATCACCTGGTTAGTAAGACGAACTTCCAAATTCGAGTTGATAAGCCAAAATTAGATGAGAATTATTATACATTCGAGGCTATAGTATGTTAAATAGAAATTCAGAAACGTGCGGTCAAGAAACGCTGGATGCAAAACTTTTCGTCATCCTCAATCATAATGCGTCGTTTTCATCACTTCGTGTACGGACGACCTCCGCATTCGATCTCCGTGTATTGGTAGAAATGGTTATATTCGCGATGAACTTGGAGAAGCAGTACAAGACCCAGAAGGATCTCATTGATCTAAGCCTCCAAATCATTGAGTCCCTCTTCGATTTGTGGGAGCTTCTTTTTACCCAGACCGAGCCTCTTCCTCCATTTGAACGCCTTCTTTAGCGCGGCTCTCTTACGTCGAGCCGGAGGATAATTAACAGGCGATTCCCCGCCTATGAAGACGAACACATCGTACACAGCAGCACCAGCCAGGGCACCGGTAGTGGTTGCGAGCCAGGCACCCCAGAACCACCAACCATCGCGTTCAGTGAATATGCTTCCGCCATAACCAGCCATCAAGGCAACAAGCCTAGGTCCAAAGTCTCGGGCGGGATTGAAGACCCTGGGCTTTAAGTTAGCAAAGGATGAACGCGCAGATGATAGTAGGAGGTCGCACTCACCCCCCAGTATTGTAGCCAAAGGCAATACATAGCACGAGGATCAGTAAGCCGATAATGAAGGAGTGCATACCCGCTCCGGGTGGCGCATTACCGTCATCACCCATAGCAAAGATTGTACAAATCAAAATAGCGGCCGAGATGAACTCATTGAAGAATGCCGTTACGTTGCGGACATAATCTAGCGGCTCAGTATAGAACCCAAGTCCGGTTGCTCCCATGGTGGTCGTGGGCGCTAGGTTGATGATAGAATCACGATAGATGCAATACGCCAGTCCCGCGGCCGTGAGAGAACCAAGAATCTGTGCAATCACATAGTAACTGCAGTGTCGCCCAGGAAAGCCGCGGAAAACCCAAAGTGCGATTGAAATAGCCGGATTCAAGTGCCCACCACTAACACCACCAGCAAGGTAGATACCCACCATGATGCCTAGTCCCCAGGACCAGTACATGGCTAGGCGCTCGCCAGCCTGGTAATTACTGCTAGTAATCGCAAGAGTGCCGCACAAACCAAAAAGCATAGAAACCGTGGTCTGTTCAGGGATTAGCAAAGCGGGCAATCACAAGTTACTCCGAAGAGAGAATGCTTACCCCCAGATATTCAGCCAGTGGCTCACGAAGCCAATGCCGAATCAATGCCCATGTGTTCACAAACTCATGGTCGTCGGGCTGCGGTTGATCCCACTGTCCTACAACTTCGTTTTCAACAGGCCGACTGACTCGATCACTTGAGTCGGGGCTCATGATTCCTTGCTCAACGGGGGTATCGACGTGAGCACCGCCCGGGTAGGTCCCACGGCTGGAAATCTTCTGAGCTGAAGGTGTGGCCGGGGTATTCGGGCTATCTTCATGTCGACTAGGGGTCACTTTCATCTCGGGGACGGCTTCTGATTCTCCCTTGGGTTCTGTCTGGTAGGCTCCCGTGTCTCCTCTAGAGGGATCACGGCGCATGCCCGGTCGAACGACGCGGGGGAGCGGTTTGGCTAAGCCCCAGATAGGAGCCTCGTGGTTCTTCATGTAATCGGGATTCATCTCGCGGTACTCGGGATGGACGTAAATATCGTTCGAGTTGGCTTCTTGCGGGCCCGCCATGTTGTGAAATCTAGAATTGTCCGTCCCTTGAGTCATTTGAGATGGCTGACGGGGAGCCAGCTTGGATTTCAAGTTTCGGGTCAGCTGCTGCGGCATGCTCATAGAATGCACGCTGGATTGTTCGGTCGGTTGCCGCATGAATGTTTCTCGCGGGTTGTTCGACTGATCTTGCGACCGCTCCTTTCGCTGTGACATTTGGCTTGATTGAGGGGTCGGACGTTGTTGCTCTGATTGAGAAGCATTAGGCTGTTCATTGGGGGGTCTTCGTTGAAAATAGCCGGGTTCTTCGTCGATTGGAGGCAAGTCCTCCGCTCCGGGAGGGCGGCTGTCTCCTAGGTCCTGTTCTCCCGACATGGTATTGATTTCGCCAAATCCCCGGAGGAGGCGTGTTTTCTGCTAGAAAGCTGGACTGGTGAATTGGATGGATAGAAAGACGTGCAGGCCTCCTCCGAGGCACAAGACTTTTTATAAGCTCAGATAAGCATGGCCCTCACAGACCCGCCAGTATTCAGCGTGTGGACCACCTACTCTTTCGAGCAGGTAGTCCAAAGGCCACCCTTGGCTATGATTTCCGTGGACTACTTCATTCGGTCAACTGCGGTCCAATCTGGGCCATATGGCCACCAGGTTTTCCATGGTTCACTAACACCAGGCCGAAATGATGTCATGCTGAACGCGAAAGAAATCAGAGAAAAAAATTGTTTCAACTCAGATCGGACCACTCAGTTGCACTAGGGTAGGAGATATGGAGAGCGTGGCAAAAACTTGGTACATTTCTAACATCACCTTTGAGTTGAAGAACCCACCCATGACAGGGGCCGTGTCACTAAGGAGCACCTAACTGATTAGGGTGTATTGCAGGAGACGGGGCAGACACTAATGGGAGGAGGCCCATCGCATTAAGAACAAAAGAGGTCTGGACGTGGCGATCCCTCAGTCTAGAATACTCCACCGTCGAGAGGAGAAGGCGAGTAGAAAAAGGAAGAAGGAAGGAAGAAGGAAGGAAGAACGAAGAACGAAGGGAACGAAAGTGGCGGCCTCAGGCTGCCGTGCGGACTTTTGCAGCCGGATGGACATCCGCCCAATCAGACCCTCGGGATCCGACATTCGGCCGACGTGGATGGCGTTTGCTGTTGGCTGGAACGAGATACCTTTTACCTACGGAGTATATTAGGATTGTATGACTGCGCGGTTACTAGGGGAGGGGGGTGCTTGAACCATGTCCACGCGTCCTACTGGAAACGATGCCGACGGGGAGAGTGAATCCTGAATACATCAACCGATCATCATCCATGGGATACTCTATGCCTACTTATCCAAGGATGGTTTCGAACCTCGGTTCCCGTTCTGGGTGATCCGCAGTGCTGTTCGGACTTTTGACAGCCGCTTTGTATGTTGGCAAAAATCATGACAGCTATGACCTCACCGTTACTATTTAGTACTGTCAGGCACTAGTCTCCGCCTCTCTTTCATGCAGGCGAGTCGAATCAATAAAGGCCATATGTGGCATTGGCTTACGGAGTACACCTGCACCGTATGCATACCAAAGCAGGTCTTCGTGAATGGTGATTCTCCTAGCGCATGCCCACTTGATGGACCCTGGCAGGAGTCGGCGCTAATCAACAAGCCACCTCGAACCAGTGGAGTCATTATTCATTGATAATATACAATATGGGCAGCACTCCATGCTAGCAACAAAGTTGGACGGTAAGATAAGAATGCCGAAGAGCTTACTATCATTGTTCCGTCCGCCCTCTGTTCGCAACACGAAAACTGTGCTAAAATGCTCGTTTCTTTTCTTGTCATCACCCTATACATAAAACACCTTCGAGAGCCCTATAGTTCAGCCCTCGATATTCAGACTTCCTTGCAGGAACCCAGCAAGGCCACCACACAATGCTAAATCTGCCGAAAGACCCACCAAAAGAGAAGACTCCCATCCACTATCTGCGGTTGAAAAGAACCCCAAGTATCGACATTACGACGACTCTCTAATTCGTGGTAATTTTGGGCGATATCACAGAACTCCCCCCCTCTCGTATAGTGGCCCGTAGAAAAAGCAAGAAAGGGAAGAGAAGCATTGAGAAGAAAGACAAAGGAAAGCAAGTTTTCTGCAAATTAAAGACTATTTTCACGAATAGATTTAAGTCCTTTGGGCCCTGCGGGATCTTGCGGAATATATCGTCTCGTTTGTCTAGGCGACCGAGATATTCGATCATACGGTGTTTTCCCCTTCATAGTTCGTTCGGGATGCCGCAAGTTCAGGAGACCTTTGCAAGTTTGCAAGCACCACCTTGCTCCTTGCCAAGGCAAGGATGTCAGCGACACGAAAATCTGAATCGGGAATAAAGCAGCCGCATATATCCAGTCAAATAACATGGGAATTAGGCCGTTACGACGTTGACGATCCGTACGATGGACCGCAGTGATGAGAGAGATGGCTTGATTGATCTGGTTCTCCAATGCCTGAAGCCGTGATTCCGTTTGGAAATTTGTATTTGCCGTGCGTTTCTCGTATCGTCGAACCGCCCGAGTCAGAGCATCAATCTCTGGTTGGAACCCTTTTCGTACTTCCGTGGTTGCCTGAGAAATGACGGATGAGGTATTGTCCTGTGATTGAGACGAGGACTCGGATGCAAGACGCTCCGCCGCGGTCTCCGAAACGTGGGCTTCCAGGTCTTCGAGGCGTTTGGTGAGGTCGATGATCTTACTTATATCAAGCTTGTCCTCCTCCGACGCCAAAGAGACGATGCGCTGAAGATGAAGCGTTCTTGCTTGCACCATCTTCAGAAGATGGGAGAATGGTCGGATTTCAGCGGCCAAAAGAAAGATGGTTAGGTTGTAGTTGGACACCAACCCTTCAGAAGGCCGCGAAAGCTTAGACCGAATCGTGTGCAAGAGCCATGTTCCGACAATGGGAAACAAGAAACAGGATACGAGGGCAGCAAGCTCATAAATTTGCAGTTCTCTACAGGCTGCACCGGTTGCATCTGAAGGGCGCGACGCCTTCTTTGAGTCCGGCGTTGCAAGAGATTCATGGGACTTGGGTGTCGTAGAAGGTTCGTTGAGATCTGATACCGGGGAGATTTCCGAAGCGTCGTAAAATCTATCGGGCTGTCGGACAGCTTGCGCAGAACGATACCAGTCCCTAGGATCATCATCAGAAGGCAAGGAATAAATGCAACCACATTGGAAATATAGAAAGATCACGTGCAGGTGCGGACGGCGGGAAGAGGGCGAGACCGTACCATGGCAATCGAACCGACCAATTGAGGAAGATGGCGGCGAGAACCAGCAAAGTGACATCCGTCACGACGGCACTTCCGTTCTGGAAAAAGACTCCGGCGATAGCAGGCAGAAGTGCCAGGCCCAAGGGGGCTGAATGCCAATGCGACTCGTCGTTGGGAAGATCGACATCGGTCTGTTTTGGCGCGCGGGGGAATAACAAAACATCGGTCGAGGAACGAATTGAATTTCGGGCCTCGGATACAGAATCAGACAAGGTCGAGTTCCGTCGTTCATTCCGCAGGTTCGACGAACCCTCGGCGAAAGTGGCCGAGCGGGTCGGACCACGATGGCGGAGAGTCATGGGAATCGGGGAGCTAGCGCGGGGGTCACTTTCGGTGCTAACGGAAGGACTTTGGAGGGGAGAAGTCGCAGGTCGGGGCATGGCAACCTAAGGGAGGAGACTCGACCATGCTAGGAACTAGGGTCAGCTAGTCAGGACCTAGGTAACCAAGCAATCTCGCCATAGGCGGATCGTAGATCGATCGGATCACAATTGGGGCGGGGGGTGGCACGCGATCAAGGAGGGCCTTGAAGAGGTGTGGAGGTAGGGGAGGGTGACCAAGTAGAGAACAGGTGTGGACGTGATCGAAAGGGATAAGGAGAGGGGGAGATTGGAAAGGGAGAAGAGAGAAGAGAGAAGGAAGAAGGAAGGAGAGAGAGAACAGGGGAGTCTTTCTCCCGCCCAATAAACCATGACGCCATGTGCAACGGAGCAGCTCAGGTGGGCAACCACAATGCCTCAGTTTCTGCACCCATCCAGCCCCCGGCTTGTCGGCTTCATCTCCGCTTGAGTCGCACTGACTTTTGATTGGATTTCCTTTCTTCTTTCTTTTTTCTTTCTTCGTCGGGCGACTTTGTGCCCCCCTAACCTAGGTCTGTATTGTATGTACTACTACTCCGTAGTACCTTTACCTCGGTCCATTTATGAGGTTTCTCCGAATTGTTTTGCATAAATACATTCTTGGAATGGTTCCACAATGCCTGTTTACTATGCTATAGTTTGGAATTCCATCTATGTTTCTGGCCAGACATGTCCTTAGTACCTCGACGTCACGCGACACGAAGCACGTGCAACGCAGGCCTGACGGTTCAGGCCGCGGCGAAGACTCGACGTACTGTACTCCCTACACCAACCACCTCCCTACGGAGTAAGTATAGGTATCCCAGGACTAGCCCTAGTGCCCTCCACGGCTGACCACCAAGCACCAGGTGGTGAACCCTCAATCCCGCTAGTCAACTCGCATCCCACTTAATTGAAATTACTATGTTTCTCCATACGATGAGAGAGGCGCACCGGGTCAGTGAAGACGAGCAGCATCGCCGACCGCATTTCAATACGGGCGCACCCCGGGGGTATTGACGATGAGTCCATTGATACCCCAATCAGGAATGGTCTGCTCGCTGGGCCTGCCTTATACTCAACCTTCCACCCTGCCGGTTTCGCAATCCTGCTTGCTGTCTCTGATCCCTTGTCTTCACTGCTTCTTCTTCGGTATTGAGAATGTCCTATCTCAATAGATCCGTGATGCAGTCCGGTCCACCCGGGGTAGCTCCCCGTTCATTCCCTAAAGACACGTTCGCGCTGCCGGGGCCACCCAGGCGTGCCCTGGTTAGACCACCATGCTGCCACCCGTCTCAGTATCACCAATTGACACCGGCACCATGCGTGGGTTCTTGTCTGTACTTCCACAGGAACAGTGAAAAAGCCTGTCTCTGCTATTCAAAAGGGAATGCTTCTTGGGTCGGGGGTGCATTCCCACTCTCAATAAGATATCTAGAGGACTCCGGTTTCTGAATAACGTCTCATATCACGTTTCCCCGTTCCTTGCCTTTCCCCTCTTATATCGGCGATGCTGGCTCGTTGCTCTTCAAATCTTGAACAACACTTTCCCTCCCTCCCGAAAAAGGCGAACCTGGAAACCACCGAAAGACCACACGGAGAAGCCTAAGGATCCTCTAAAGCAAACGGTCTATCTTTGAAAAGTCGAAGAATCTTTGCCTACTCAGTATGGATTCAGATTCGGCACCTCGTTACCACAATGTGACTAATGCAGTGGTCATTCCTATTCTCTCTATCCTGTCCATCATTGTCAGCCTGGTTCCGGTGGCTCTGCACTGGAAGAATCGGAACTTTCCTGCGACGTGCCTGATTGGCTGGTTCTTGGTTCTCAATTTCTTCAATATCATCAATGCAACCATTTGGCCCAATGATGATGTTGATTCCTGGTTCAGCGGCGTGGGCCTTTGTGATGTCGAAGTCAAGGTCATGATCGCTAGTTACGTTGCCGTGCCGGGTGATCTGCTGGGCATATTCCGTGGCTTGGCCAGTGTGCTGGACACCAGTCGTGCAAGTCTCGTTCCCAGCAAGAAGCAACGTTGGCAGAACCATTTCATGGATATCCTGTTCTGTGTCATTGTTCCAATCATTGCCATGATCACTCAGATCGTCTATCAGGCAAACCGATACATGCTGTTCGCCATTTCAGGGTGCGTCAACAGCTTCGACGAGAGCTGGGTGAGCTTCGTTATGTCTTTCATGTGGCCTCCAATCATCTGCATAATCGCTGGTTACTATTGTGGTATGTTGATCCGAATGCCAGCCCAATACGTGCACGGTACTGACCTTTCTCTACAATATAGGGCTAGTCCTGTATCGCCTCCACAAGTATCGCAGCCAGTTTGGAGACATACTCCAGTCTTCCAATAGCAACATCAACAAGTCCAGATTCCTTCGGCTTTTCCTGCTGGCCTTTACAATGTTCATAGGCATCATACCGACCCAGGCTTTCGTGGTATGGAGGAACGTGACGCTGTCGCAACCATGGCATAAGTATTCCTGGAGTACCCTTCACGGACCCAAGTGGCATGAAATTGTTAAGGTCCCAACGGGTGGGGCGGTTTTCTTTGATCGGTGGATACCTATAGCGTCGGGATTCATGTTCGTTATCTTCTTTGGGTGTGGTAACGACGCCTCGAAGATGTATACCTCAATCGCCCGCTATCTTGGTTTGGACTGTTGTCTTGTCGGCGGACAAGCATCTCAGATGGAAACCACTTCGTCAACCGGCGGGGGGTCTATGAATAGCCGGGTCAAACTTTTATTTCGTAAGAAGAGCGCATCTGCCACAAGGTTAGTGTGCTTTCTCATATCTCTCGATGGCGCGGGAGGAGCCTTGAACTGACATATTCTTAGAGTACATGCGAGCAACCTTGCTTCGGCCAATCCCACTGACCACAGCTATGTGGATCTTGAAAACAGCACGACGACATCCAAGACGCACAGACACATGCACAAGGAATCGTGGGTCAGACGTTTGTCTCCATTTCTCTATCGCCGCTCCCCATGCTGTGACGAAACGGTGTCGCTTCACAACCTGACCGGTCCTTCCAGCACGGTTGCTACCAATGCTTGGGCCGGAGCAAATACCAGCCGCAGCAGCAACGAGTACGATACTTCTACCAGAAAAGATTTCATTCTGGTAAAACAGGTCATAAGCCAAGAGAGTGAGAAGAATGTGTGAAGTGGCAAGTCACAGCGAGCCTGTATTTGTTCCTGGTCTTTGCGGTTATGCTGTCCATCTTGTTTCCTTTTAATCAAGCACTGCGGTGAAACGTCTCCTGTTAGCGGCCATCAACTTGAATCTGTATTTGTATCCTACAGGGCTTCCGGAAACTGATGTCACCATTTTTCTCTTTTGATTGTTTCCGTTACCCTAACTCTAAAAGGCACTGAGCCGCTTCGAGAAACAGAGGGAATATCTATTTATTTGTAGCCGTATTAGAAAGTACGTGACCCTACCATAACCAGTGTGTATTTGACTGGTCAATGTAGGTCGCCATATCCCTGTTCAGCTGCGCTAGGTCATCAATGAGCGGGGTAGCGAGTAGCGACAAACAGGGTCAATCTTGCTGACCATCTGTTTCTGCCCCTCATCCAGGCCCATCGCTTAATCGCAATCTTGACACTATCTATTACTTCCTCAGAACTGTCATATGCTCCACAGTGTAGAAGCTTGAATTCACTTACTGCTACTCAGGCCTGCCCTCTCGCCATGGCTGATCCGCTCTCGATTGCGTCTGGAGTTGCGGGTTTGCTTTCTCTTGGTATTCAAGTCACTCAGAATCTAATTAACTTCTATTCCGCGTATAAGGACCAGGCTTCCGATCTGGTTCAGATCACCCGCAATCTTGAAAATCTCTTAGTTATCTTTGACACCCTTGGTAACGCACTGAAAGTTCGCCAACCTCAGATGAATGAAGATGAATTGTTCAAAAGGATCAGCAAAGCAATTGGGGATTGCAATGAAGTCATCGAAGAATTACAAGCTGAATGTCGTAAATTTCAAGAAAAATCGAGCACAGGATTCAAGGGTCGGATTCAGGTTGCCGGGCGTCAGGCGGCTTATCCTTTTCGAAAGAGTACTCTACAGAAGCTGGAAGAAGACATCCGTGAGATCCGGGAGAACCTGTCTCTTGCGCTGAATGTGCTACATCTCAATAGCAATAGCATACTTCAAGAGGAAGCTGTGGAAATCACATCACTCCTGAAACGCATAGATGCGAATCATGTCTCTTCCAAGGTTCGTGATTGGCTTGCGGCGCCAGATGCGACCAGTAACCACCACAGTGCCTGCGACAAACATCATATAGGCACGGGACTATGGTTCGTTAACGGCTCTTCCTTCAAGAACTGGCTTGTGGAACGGAATTCCTTTCTCTGGGTTCATGGCTTTGCGGGGTGTGGCAAGTCGATTCTATGCTCGACTGCTATCCAGTCTACCTTGTCTGAGACTCAGCATCGCCATGAAGTAGGGGTTGGGTTCTTCTACTTTTCCTTTAATGATGAGTCGAAGATCAGGAATTCCGGCATGCTGCGCGCTTTGTTACTACAACTTTCGGTGCAACTTGAAGACAATGAAAAAGATTTACAGCAACTGTATGAATCATACAAGCCAGGCACTCCGCCCATGAACGCCCTCCTCAGCTATTTGAAAAACGTTATCTGCAGATTCCACGACAGCTACATTCTGCTGGATGCGTTGGATGAATGTCCGCGTGATCGTGAAAGGGGGGACGTTTTGCAAACAATCAAGACAATGAGGGACTGGAATTTGCCGGGTTTCCACCTTTTGGTTACCAGCCGTAATGAGCTCGATATTCGTCAGTCGCTGCAAGCTCCTTCCACCGCAGAGGTCAAGATGCGAAATGCTGAGACTGATAAGGACATAACAAACTTTGTTTCATACCGACTAAGCCACGACCCGGGGTTTCAGAAATGGAAGGTACGCCATGGAGAAATTCAAGAAAGCCTAAGCCAAAAAGCACAAGGAGTGTATGTCTGACAGGAAACATAAGACATTGAAAAGTTCCACTGATGGATGTACAGGTTTCGATATGTTGAATGTCAATTGATGGCGCTCAAGAGGGCTAAGAACCGCAATCAGCTGGATGGTTGTTTACGTTCCTTGCCTCGTGATCTGGATGAAACATATGAGCGAATCCTGTGCAGCATCGACAGACTATATGCTGAGGATGTCCGGCGAATCTTGATGATTCTTTGCCTGGCTAAGCGCCCATTAACTCTGGAAGAATTGATTGATGCTCATGCTGTGGACCTTGAAGAGCCACCACACCTCGATCGTGAAGGTCGATCATATGACCAAGATGACATCATCGATGTTTGTCGCGGTCTGATCGAGGTCGCAGCAATGGAAGGCAGTGGAGAACAAGAGACGCATGTGGCTCGAATCGCACACTTCTCCGTACAAGAGTACCTTGAATCCAACCGTGTGCTGCACCAGAAAGCAAAGGAATTTGCAGTGCAGAAAGATCGCGCAAATATTGAAATGGCACAGATTTGTCTTGTCTATCTGTTGGAGCCAGGACTCTCTAATAATCCACTAGATAAAGCAAGACTTACCGAGTTTTGTTTTGCCCATTTTGCTGCAATGTATTGGTACAGCTATTACCAGCAGGCTAGAGGTGGAAGCTCTGATATTGATCACTTGATCCTTAGACTCTTGAAGGATGGAGGCCGGCCGTTCCTGACATGGGTACAGCTGCATGACATGGATGCGCCGTGGCAAACCGAAATATCCTATGGGCGCAACGTCAAAGGTATACCATTACCTGTGTACTACTGCGCTCTTTTGGGATTGAAAGCCGTGCTGAATATCATGATAGCATCTTGGAGGAAGGACTCTAAAAAGAATGATATAATAAATACAAAAGGTGGACGCTTTAGCAATGCACTTCAAGCTGCATCATATCATGGCCATGAGAAAGTGGTACAGATTCTACTGGATCAAGGCGCGGATGTTAATGCTCAAGGAGGATACTATGGCAATGCACTCCAGGCTGCATCATATCATGGCCGTGAGAAAGTGGCGCAGATTCTACTGGATCAAGGCGCGGATGTCAATGCCCAAGGCGGACTCTATGGTAATGCACTCCAGGCTGCATCATTTCAAGGCCATGAGAAAGTGGTACAGATTCTACTGGATCAAGGCGCGGATGTCAATGCTCAAGGAGGAGGCTATGGCAATGCACTCCATGCTGCATCACTTGGAGGCCATGAGAAAGTGGTGCAGTTTCTACTGGATCAAGGCGCGGATGTTAATGCTCAAGGTGGACTCTACGGCAATGCACTCCAGGCTGCATCATATCGAGGCCATGAGAAAGTGGTAGAGATTCTACTGGATCAAGGCGCGGATGTCAATGCCCAAGGAGGAGGCTATGGCAATGCACTCCAGGCTGCATCATCTGAAGGCCATGAGAAAGTGGTGCAGATTCTGCTGGATCAAGGCGCGGAATGGCTTTGAACATTCTACCTTGTAGTGACCCTCCTGGTCTTACCGTAGTTAACTAGTTACAAGAACCTAAGTTACCTAAGTAGCGGTTGCCCAATCATTTTGGAGCTAAATATATAGATGTACGTAGTAGCCCGCGTAATACACTACAAGTGCGGGCAATTTTACCTATTGTCTACCTACATGCCTCAAAAGTGCGAATTCTGATCGGGGGAAGCGCAAGATCGCTCATGCGGATGCTTTCCCATCTGTTCTATAAATATTCAAAACACAATGGAGCACAACTTGCAGGACAGGAGAAAATGACCATTAAAGGGTATACATACAATGATGACGACAAGAACAACAGAAGCTACAATACATGCAAGCACCGGAATGACCGACAGCAAATGGGACAGTCAGGAAGCCAACCAACAGGTGGCTTTCGCCGGGAAAATTCCAGGTCCAAAGGATAACCAGAGACAGAGAGCAAGCCGGTGAGTCCAAACAACCAGCGTCTTCTATCACCTTCCCTCATTATAAAATTTCCCTGTGCATCTCGATCGATTTGCGAAAGTTTAGGCCGTCGATTAGTGAGAATCGTTGGGACGCTTGAGAACCTCGATATTTCCTGAAAACGAAAGGCAGGACACGTTAGATTTTTCCGAGATGACGGGGGTTTAATTGTCCATTCATTCGATGGGTCAGAGTTGAAGCTTACGTTGAACGAGACTTAGGGTTGACTGCTTTTTGCCGTCGGCATCTTCGTACGAACGCATGGTTGCGTCGCCCTCGACGTAGACCAGGGTTCTATTGATGAGGTGGTGGTTAGCGTCGTGTGTTTCTGGGTTCGATGGTAGGTGAATTTCGCGCCTGATGCGGTGTGCAGTGATCTTCTCCCTGGAAGCCCTGGGTTTTCTCCAACACCCCGGGACCTCTTAAAGGTCCCTACCCATGCAAATATGCAAATTTTATGCAAATACGGGAAGGAATCTGCGCGATCACATAGAACTGAGAAACTTACCCTTTCGGCAAGCCTAGGAGGTAGTCCCGCTGCGGCCCTTCGGGCGCGAAGCTGGCAACGCGGAACCAGCTCGTCTGGCGATTGTCCCGGGGGCCGTAGGAGGAGGACACCGCATATTTGATGACATCCTGACCGGTCGATGTGGCTTGCAGCTCGGGTTCGCTCCCAAGACGGCCGGTGAGGATCATACGGGCAACGGAGCGCGACGCAGAGCTGCTGAAAGAGCGCGCGGAAAGAGCAGCGCCGTGCGAGGCGCGCACGAGAGGACGCAGGGACGAGGTGAAGGCGGACATTGTTATGAGATGGGAGAAAGGATGTGTTCAACGAGAGCTAAGACGTGGAATCCGGGGTCGACGAGTCGAAAAGAAACAAGGCAGCTTGGACCATCGATTACGTGAGCCGCGGCAACGCGCGAGCCTCACGTGATGTTGATGCGGATTGAAGGGCGCGCGAGAAGTCGTCTGTCCTTCCTCTACCTGTCAACATTACCAACCAAATCTTGGATATCGAAGGGGCCCTTCTTTCGATGATCCTTACTTGGTTGCTGTCCTCAATACAGGCTCCTTGATGGATCCTTGTCCTCTACTACATGATATATAACATAATATGATGCTATCAAGACCCAATCTATACTCTGTACTACCAATTCCACTCGCCTCGCTTTGCCACAAGATGGGACTTCCACGATGCAATATACCATATCCCGCCAGATACACGCATGCGAGTTCCAATATAGTCTCCTTTTAATGGTCCGCATGAAATCACTACCGACCCGATTCCTGTTTCCTGAAATAGTGGCTCCCCGTGCGTTGTGACTTGTGAGACGTCAAGTCCGATTTCGCCCAGGGAACAGGATCAGCGGCAAGGCACGAATTCAAACTCAAATTCCTTACGAGGAATAGTTCCTGAATCATATCTTGACTCCAAATTTTTTCTCACCGCATCTGTTGTGCATCCCATTATTGATTCGTCGTGCTTGAACCATTGCGACTAGTATGCTTCAAACCTTCATTGCCATGGACTAACTCAAATCAACGGATGCAGCTGGTCGGTAGCACCGATCCCATGGGAACTCATGTTCGAGTTGCTGCGCAGGTCGGGATGCAACTCTGTGTTCTGTACGCCGTTACCCTTCTTGGCTAGATAATCATCCCACGACCCCAAATATAGTACGATTTGTCAAAGACTCGTCCCTGGAAAAGTCGGCGGCCGGCTCGGAAATTAGCCACACACCCATGGTCCATTAGGAAACCGAAACATAGCGATTCAAAACCCATTGTTTCCTCGATCTAGAGCGTGATAGGCTGACAACTTTGCGAAAAATAAAAGAAACCAAATCGGACCTGTCGCCTCCTGCAGCCGATCACACGAACGGCCCGACTAATGAGACTAGTCTAGTTTTGCTAGTTTGATCAGCAATGCCGGGGTTCTGACTGGGGTTGATTGGACTCGACGGTTTGCTAGCGAATTAGCTGTTTAAGCGAGACTTGAGCCAAGGACCTGGCTGACGAGGTCTACAGTGATCATGTTTTTGAATTCTCATAGCTAACGCGGTGCTCACGATTCTGGCCCTGCATGGATCAAACCACGTCAGTATACCCAAAGGCGCTAATCCGTTAGGACGTAAATCGGTGCCTCATGCGTGAAAATCTGGCTATACTCACGGCACGCCGTCACTGACCCCGATCTCACTGGCTTATAATGACTGTGCCCCTGCTTGTCTATGACCTGTTCCTTACAGGCTTGCCCCTCGGTTTCTGGGGCGTGATTGGTGGTCTGATCTGATCAATCTGCTCTGCCCCTTGAGTATAGCCAAGGGTCGTGTTAGCAGCCATATACGAAGACAGTTATTCGTTAACGAGTGCCGTGAACTTAAACCGCAGATCTTTTCCCAAATACTCTCATACCGATGCATGACACGGCACCTATTTGCTTTTTCCTACATCGAGTGGACCGGCTTGCGCCTTCCATGCATCTAGTCTATTTATCGTCATAACTCATGGATTCCCTGACGTTACGGAGGACTCCCTATCCAGGCCAAGTTAGCGGCAGGCAGAATCTAAAGACTGCGACGCCCTTCCCTATTTCCCGTGCAGACATCTTGGAGGGTAATATTATTCTAGTGGACATATACATAGTGGAGACGAGGGCTCTGCATGATTATTCGGTTCTCTGCTACGTCCAGCCACGTTTCTTGCGCTTTCTTGCGTGTCTGGAGTCCGGGTTGACAGCGGATTTTGCTGCTTAAAATTCGGTCGCCCTGTGTCTGAATGGCAAATAATGTGAAAAATAACCACCAGGAGATTTTCGCGCAACCTCACGGCAACTATAACGATACCCAGTCGGGTCACTCCTGGCTTTGGAAACTGCCCCTGATAAGCGTCCCGGTATTCAATCGCTCATCTTCCTGTCATAATGCGGGCCTTCTTTACGCTTAGCCTGCTGGTTTATCTTGTGTCGGGTTTATTCGCGTTTGGGGCCTGGGTGCCTTTCGGTGAGCGCAATACACATGGAGGTCTGGCTATCATACAAGCCCGGGCGACAGACCCGAGCTCGTCGACATTAGCAGACACGACCTCAACTTCTGACAGCACAACGGCAAGCGCGACACATCATGCTACGGCGACGGCCAATTCGACTTCAACATCAAATGCAACGACTGTCGCATCTACTACTGTCGCATCGCTCAATACGTCGGCACCGTCAAAAAGTGAGTTCAAATTCAGTGTGCTACACATACTCTCTAACTGACGCGGTATAGATGAGACGGATAAGCCCGCTCCCGGAGAACTGCCTCTTGAGCCTTTGATTACACCCGCATTGGGAGTGAGTGGCTTCATTCTCATAGCTAGCGGTGCTTTTCTTGCATTTATAGGAATCCGGAACTTGCGGTAATTCCAAATTTTCACTAGGAATTTGAAACGATACTCATCAACTCTTTAGGGTCCAAGTCTTCTTGTCAACTGCATTTTTGACCAGTTTAGGGGTCACTGTGAGTAACTAGATACATTACAAACATCTTAGCAACTCTGACTCTCTATCACTCCCAGGTCCTCATTGTCTATGTGATGAACCCCCCCGTTCGTGTCGCAATACAAGGAGCCTATCTTGTCGCGGTATTTTTTACCGGAATCACCTTCGGAGCCCTCTCAATTGTTTTCAAAGAGCTGAGCGAAGGCCTTGGGTGCCTCTTGGGGGGATTTTGCTGTAGCATGTGGCTCCTCTGTCTGAAGCCAGGCGGCCTCTTGACGGAAACGGATGCAAAAAGTGGATTCATAGGTGCATTTTCGGTGGCATTTTATGCTTTATCCTTCAGTCAATACACACGCCCGTATGGACTGATGGCAGCAACTGGAATTTCTGGAGGCACGGCGGTTGCCTTAGGAATTGACTGCTACAGTCGGGCCGGTTTGAAAGAGTTCTGGCTCTACATCTGGGGTAAGACTTCTGACGCAGCACCCTTGCATATTCTGGCATGTTCTGACACATCGTTTAGCTCTCAACGATGATATATTTCCTCTTGGCACCGATACCTATCCAGTGACACGAAATATTCGTGTCGAGCTTGCGGCGACGGTCATCATTGCTATCCTTGGTGTTGTTTCCCAACTTAGACTATGGCGCGTAATTCGGGAGAGAAGACACAAGGATGAAGAGATGCGCGCCGAGGAGAAGCGTAAGAAGGAGGAGGCCGAAGCCGAAAATTCAAAGCGACTGGCGGAGGACAACATGAAGGAGCGGTTAGAGTGGGAAGCCAAATACGGCAATAATCCCAATCCCAATCCCAATCCCAATCCCAATCCTGGACCGAACCTGCCAGAGCTCCCTGGTGATGCTAAATGCCTCGCGGATATTGAGATGGAGAAGGCCGACGCGATGGAGACCCTTTCGAGTTCCTCCGAGGAATCTTACCGGTGCCCTGATTGCCAAGAGCGGGCAGATAATGGCGAATCTGCGTATGCCTCTTCCATTACGTCTGATACAAGCGGAGCGACCGGAGGCAGCCAAACGCGACAAGAAGAAGACATGGCCAAAAGTTTGGATGGAGATGATTCAAGTCAAACGCTTGAGGACAAAAACGCCGCTCGTGTCAAAAGGTTTGATGGCACAGTTGCAGCACAGATGCGTGACGAGGAGAGCTCTGATATGACGGCCATCGTCGGCTCCGACGCGGGCTCAGATCGGGATTCTGGATGGTCCTGGGACAAGTCGTCCGTAAAGAGTAGTGTGAGGTCTGATCCTCAGGAAACCCTCTTTTCTGCAAAGGGCGAGTCCTCGTCCACTCATGGAAAAACGGACGCAAGGGACGATACTGCTTCTGGTAGCCTAACGATGATGGCACGTGGTGGTGTTTTAGCAGAGAAAGCTTCAGATGCAAGAGAAAGCACTACTGCTAAAGGTTTGTCCAGTTCTTACGAGACGTCCTCTTCTAAAGATAATGCCGGAGATAAAATGGACGACCGGAGTGTCTACTCACGAGAAGTGGAGGACCAAAAGCTTTCTCCGATGCAAGATGTTGGTGCAGCAAAAGAAATGGGGCACGGAAGCGCGCTGCAGAAGGAAGACAGAAAGGAATTTCCGGCATTGCCTTCCTTATCGCAGGTGAAGGACGAACCCGTTCCAGGTCAAGAAGAGCCCCTTAAAGAAGGCCCTGAACAGTCTGGATCAACAGCAAATACAATCGTGAGCACCGTCTCAATGAAGGACACATCGCAGGCGAATGTCTCAGCGAATACGAAACCTGCCCCAGATTATAAAGGCCCAAAATCCATCGAAGCCCAACAACGCAGCCGCTCTTCGGAAACCGTCAGCTCCTCCCTGAAATCCAAATCAAGCACCGGCAAGCAGAAGTTCTTGGAACCACAACCCAAGACCAACAGCAAACCCAAGAAGGAGGAGCCGGTCAAATTACAGGCAAAGGCTGTGAAGCACTTACCTCATCGAGCATCGAGGATGGTCCAGAGCTACCGCACCGACGAATGGGCAAAGCACTTGGCGGATGCGGAAATCCCTGAACCGGAACCTATCGAGTATGTTGAAGACGAACGGCACGAGGATCCATGGGAGGCCCAAGAAGCTGCGGCGCCTGTGAATGTTGAAGAACTGCTGCAAACGCCTCTGAACGCACAACCGCCGCCTGCCCTTGAGCACACCCTAGGGCGCGAGCCGAGCAATGCAAACGAGGGGCATCTGTTGTCTCACGGATCACAATCGCGTCGAGACTCCAAAGCCAAACGGAGATCATCCAGATCCACCAAGAGGCTTTCAGGATTCTCCTCTATGCCAGCAAGTAACCTACCCCAGTATCCGCCTGCAGCAGCTCAACCCCAAGCCCCCCAAGGGCCAACGAATAGCTTTCAGACGCACGCGAGCGCTCTGCCTCCGATTAATACCGCCGTCGATCAACCCCGAGAGGAGACGGAACCACCCAAACCACAATGGAGGGGTCCACCGGCCCTCTTGGACGTGCGGGAGGGCTTGATGCGGAGCAGGTTATCATCTTTTTCGCTTGGTTCGGACCCTTGGTCCGCGCGCAGTAGTCCTGGGATGTCACCTATCGAGACTTCGCCACGGCATTCTACTTGCCCCATCATCGAGGAAGGAGACAATCTTCCGCTGTCTCAACGCCGAACCATGCTCCATCAGCAGATCATTCCAATGACGCAGACACCGCCAGGGCGATGGAACGGCAATGCAGCCGGACCAGCTCCAGTACCAACCCCTTCCCCTGCCCCTGGCCCTTCCCCTGGGCCTTCTCCTACGAATACACAGGCCACCATGGCTGCGTGGCGGGAGTATGTGCGCGAGGACTTGTGGGACAAACGCAATCCGCTGGCAAAGATGAACAATCCCGTCGCCAGCACGGGGGCAGGAGACCGGAATCCCTTCGTCCAGGCCGATCGAAGTGCATTGTCCGTCAAATTCGGCACCCCGGTCGCGGAGAGCAAACAGCGAGGGGACATGAGCG
The DNA here is from genome assembly GCF_023601865.1 of Aspergillus affinis. Lineage (NCBI taxonomy): Eukaryota > Fungi > Ascomycota > Eurotiomycetes > Eurotiales > Aspergillaceae > Aspergillus > Aspergillus affinis. The sequence goes on from NW_026515830.1 coordinate 45,727, forward strand.
ACCTGCATCGAAACGCTATGCGGCGTATGCAAGCCATGGCCAATCGAAATATGAACGGGAAATGACCAGCCGTACTCCCTTTCTTTGTGATGATACTCCATCGGTCTGCCTCCAGGATCGCCCTATGAGGTAACGGCCGATTTAAGCGATACGCCCCCCCGGTCCCTTTATTGATCGTATGTCCCTTGTGTTTCGGAGTTAAATATTGATTTTTAAATTACGATTTGAGCCTGGCGATGAAAGGGTTGCGATGAAAGGGTTGCGACAAAACTACGGTGTACTGAGTAATGTCTGTATCTAATGGGTAAGAGATTATATGAAGATATTGGCTTTTCCGACTTGGACTGGGGTGGAGAATTAATTTATTTCCCTTCTTTGTGGCTCCCATTCTCGATACCTGAATTCCTTTGTTTCGGTTCTACACCCAAGAAATGGGATCGATAGTGTCTCCTTTGACCCATGGGCGGGCGATTTGGATTTCCCCGAAGCTATTGGCGTTAGGGTCGATCCCTTCAAGACTAGAGGTAAATTTAGTAGCAACGCCAGGGGGGCCGAACAATCCGCCACGCAGTTCTGGACTGGCCAGTTGGAGGATCCCCGACATGACGCACTCCATGGCTTATTTTTCCTTTGACCGGGGTTGCGATCTTGGCCATCTTGCCTGCGATCTGACTGTTTTGCGCTTCGGAGCTGCACGAACGTTACACATCCCGTTCGGAATGGCCTCTCTTTCGACGACTTATTGGGTTCTATCTGTCTCGTTTAATAAACTGTATTCATCTGCCATGGCAGGGTGGTATGATGTAATTTGCCTGCTGAAGCCGCAAAGTTGGAGCCTTACTTGACTTGGGCGACTGATCGATGGTTTCGCCGTCGGGTGGGATGGGACCGGGATGGGGATTAATAGTGGATTTATTATGGCCTTATTATTACCATTATGAATTCTAGGGATTCCCTTTCGTTCCAGGCGTTAGTACTTCTTTATTTAATTACTCACGATCCGTCCCAGCTCCGTTCCTTTTTTTGGTTTTTCTCCCACCTTTGTTGGATTCCTTCGCTTGAACTGCGACCCCCGGACCGAGTGATTTTTGAAGCTGAAGCTGAAGCTGTGAGATCGATCTATACGAATCTCTATCTAGGGCATGACCTGTATGTACTCCGGACATACATCTTGAGTGATCCACCGGTATGCGTTCATCCATCCTCCGAGTGGAAATATAATATGTACCTATGCTGACTCCCTATTCGCATCAGATAATCAATCAATCGGCGAAGATCTCATTCTCCGGACAAGCCAAAGCGAGAAAAAGAACTAAAAGACTAAAAAATCAAATAAAATAAAAAAACTCGAATGTTGCGCTCAGGCCGTCCCGTGACCCCAGTGCCCCTTTCTGCCCGCCGACCAACCACTCTCGTTCTGCCCGCTGCCTCCGCCTTCAGGCAGCTTCTCCCTCTTCTTCCCTTTTGCCTTCGCTTTCTTCCATCACGGCGTCCCCTCGTCCGCCCCGTCTCCCTATTCTTGCCCCGTCGGCTTCCCCCTCGGAAACGACGTCCTTCACGGCCTCCCATACTCACCCGCTACCATCGTCCGAGGCTGAAGGATTTTCCACCACTTGTTCTCGCTTCTCCTCGCGTGGCTACCGCATTCCGCGGCGTTCATTCGAGGCCCACCGGCCTGCATTTTCCTTGGCCGATCGCTCCTCCGCGGCGCAGAGTTCCTCGCGATCCCTGTCACAGTCAAGGAACTCGTCTTGGATCCCCCCCGCGATTCTACGCCCGCCTTCTGTACGACTGGCCAACCCTGTCAACCACGTCCCGCGAGCCACCCCTATCACCCTCCCTCACCCGCTCCAGATCTCGGACGAAAACCTACCGCTCGAAGCGCATCGAGACGCCTACCCGCTTCTCTCCATTCACGAGCAACGTCGCAGTCGACTGACCCCCTCCCCAAATAGCCTGGTGGTCGAACATAGTCAGGGGGAAATCGAGAGTGGCCGCTCTAGTATCGCAGTGCCTCGAGGGCAGAGGCGCAGTGGCGCGTTTGACGACCGCTGGCTTTCTCAGGAGATGTCCGACCCGACGGCTAGGAATGAGAGCCGGGAGGCAAGCAGTCTTCGTCCGCCCGACCGGGCCCATCTTGGACTCGATACCGCCGGTCCACGGGGACCCTACGATGACGAACGACCTCGACATGTGCAATCGCAGACCTCACTACGGTCCCAATTGCAAATCGCCTCGATTCCTTCCAACAATCTTCCTCCGGTGAGCGGCGAACCCGAAGTGGCAGAAGAACTAGCTTGGGGTCCAGCCCATCCGTGTTACCCTCACATCAACTCTCACGTCCCGATCGGCTCCAATGAATTCATGACGACGCGACTCATTCGCATCCGACGCGATTGGATGGTTAAGGGGGACCTGGCACCGACCTTCTCGAACCTTTACCCCGAAATTCTGGATCCGTTGCTGCCGGAGCAAGAGTTTCGCAAGGTGATTGCGACGGTGAACGATGAACTCATCAAAGCGTTCGATCCGTTCAGTTTCCGAAACTGGCTGGATGGCGCGTTGGGCCTGCTCACAGGCTGGCTGTGGGAAGACATTGGCGCACCGGCTATCAAGGGTCACCTCCGACGCGTGGAAGATTGGATCGAGAATTGGAATCGAGAAGTTGGTGCCAAGGACGGGGTGCACATATGGAGTCTTCGACGGACGGCCTACATGTCCCTGGATATCCAGATTCCTGATCCCAAGGTCGGTATCATTCATAGCGAAGGTGGGACATCCATTCCGGGTGGAACATCCATCCCGGGCACCAGGCCGAGCAGCGGTGTTTGAGCCTGCCTTTGGTCCTTCACGCTTTTTTTCTTCCTTTCTTCTCCTTTTCTTCTTTTCTTCTCTTCTTCTCTTCTTCTTCTTTTGTTCCTATTGGATTGTATTATCTTTGTCCCTTTACTCTTTTTTAATTCCTTCTTCCCCACCCAAAGTGGCAGCTGCATGGATTCTAGCGAACTTTGGATTCCCCCTATTTCTTCTTCTCGCTTTGACTTTACGATATCCATGTCCGTGTTTTCAGACTGTTGATACCATTCGTTTTGACCTTGGGAGTGATTTGCGCTACCCATTGTTCTCTCTCTTTTTTTCTCTTTTTTGTTGATATCTAGCTTGTCTGCCGTGCCCGACTGTTGTCTGTTGTCTATAAAATTCAGTCTGGGGCGGATGTGTTGTGGATAAATTTGAATACGGGATGTGATTTAGACGGAGGCCGGAGATGGCTGAGAGACAGAATTAGACTAATATTACTTATAGTCGTCAAGACACGAGTCTTGCATTGTTTTTACCGTGATGATAATGATCGTAGAGTACTCCGTACTGAGGACAAGCACCGTGCGATGGTGCGCCTTCCCCACCCGCCCCGAAGCAGCAGCTCCGCGCTGAACCTCCGACGGACCTTCCACCGTCTCCTTTCCCCTTTCCTCTTCACTCCTTGTCCTTTCATCTCCCCTCACACCCCTCTCCCCTCCCCCGCCTTCTCCTCGCCATGCTCTCTGGTATTCTCATTTTCAACCAAAAAGGCGAGAATCTCATCTTCCGCGCCTTCCGCAATGACTGCCGTCCGCGCCTCGCCGATATCTTCCGCATTCAGGTCATCTCCAACCCCCAAGTCCGCTCGCCCATTTTGACGCTGGGATCGACGACGTTCAGCCATGTGAAGCACGAGAATATTTATCTGGTGGCGGTGACCAAGAGCAATGCCAACGCGGCGCTGGTGTTCGAATTTTTGTATCGGCTGATCATGCTGGGAAAGAGTTACTTTGGGAAATTTGACGAGGAAGCGGTTAAGAACAATTTTGTGCTAGTGTATGAGTTGCTGGATGGTAAGTTATGGCGTCCAGATCGTTATGGGCTTTTCTTTGGCAGTCTGCCAGAACCTTGCAGGGCGACAGCCGCAGACTGACCATCCTAGAAATTCTTGATTTCGGATACCCCCAGAACACGGAGACGGACACTCTGAAGATGTACATTACGACCGAGGGAGTCAAATCCGCCATTGCCAACTCGCCGACCGACTCCAGCCGGATCACCATGCAGGCTACGGGCGCGCTCTCGTGGCGTCGCTCCGACATTAAATACCGCAAGAACGAAGCTTTCGTGGACGTGATTGAAGACGTCAACCTCCTCATGTCGGCCACCGGTACCGTGCTACGCGCCGATGTTAACGGCCAGATTGTGATGCGGGCATACCTCTCCGGCACCCCAGAGTGCAAGTTCGGCCTCAACGACCGCCTTCTCCTCGACGGCGACGGGGCCAGTACGTCGCCTGCGGGCAACCGCGACGGCGCTATGAAGGCGACGCGCGCCGCGGCGGGATCAGTGACTTTGGAGGACTGTCAGTTCCACCAGTGTGTGAAGTTGGGTCGCTTCGACGCGGATCGGATCATCTCCTTCGTGCCGCCGGACGGCGAGTTCGAGCTCATGCGATACCGCGCCACGGAGAACGTCAACCTCCCGTTCAAAGTGCACCCGATCGTGCGCGAGGTCGGTACGACGAAGGTGGAATACAGCGTGGCGATCAAGGCAAACTACAGTCCCAAGCTCTTCGCGACCAACGTGGTCATCCGTATCCCCACGCCGCTCAACACCGCCAAGACCACGGAGCGCACCAGCCAGGGCCGCGCCAAATACGAGCCCGAGCATAACAACATCGTCTGGAAGATCGCGCGGTTCTCCGGAGGCAGCGAGTACGTGCTCACGGCGGAGGCGACGCTGACCAGCATGACACATCAGAAGGCGTGGAGCCGGCCGCCGCTCAGCCTGTCGTTCAGCCTGCTCATGTTCACGAGTAGCGGGTTGCTGGTGCGGTACCTCAAGGTGTTCGAGAAGAACAACTATAGCAGCGTCAAGTGGGTGCGATACATGACTCGCGCGGGAAGTTATGAAATTCGGTAAGTCTACTACTGCCTTCCTCCACGTCAATGCCCCGGTGCATTTGATAGATATGCTAACAAATCCCCTCCTTTACAGATTCTAGCCGGCTGGTCTACTGCAGGCAGGGTAGCCCGGCTCTATTTGAATTCCTGATATCTATCTTACCTTACCATTACCATTTAACATTTGCCATGAGCTCGGTGTTTGGCGTTCTGCATCTCACAACGGCTTTTTATTTTCACTATACTTCGAATCCTTTCTACCACCTTCTACATACAAAACAATCTTATAATGCCATCCAAACATAGTAAAACGACACAAGTAGCCTAGAAGCTACCCATACACACACCTCTTTCCAACCTAAGCGTTTAGAAATGTTATAAACAACATTGTCCAAAGGCTTAGGCTAGATACCTTACCAGATGAAATACTCGGATCCACAGGGTCCAACTTTATGCTCCCTATTGTCGTCAGAAACCCACATCATAACCACGATATCCTCAACCGGGTCGACCGCGAAGTCAACTACGAGACAAAGAACAAATGACTAGGTACCTCATAGAACCGAGGGGGTGATTTAATGTTAAAGATAGGAAAGAACCAAGGTTCGCTATCCGTGACAGGTACAGAGAATAAGCAGTGGAGACTGAATGATGTAAGTGGTTCAATCGATAGAGGGGGAAAAAAAATTACAATGAATCAAGCATGTGTATGCGACTAGTTCGTTGGAAGAAGTACTTCAAGAAGAGAGATGTAGCCAGATGGATGGATAGAAAAACAGATGGTTCGTAGATAGTATACAGAGGTAGATAATAGATAGTGTAGGTGAAATATACTGGCTGGAAAAACAAACAAAAAAAAGCAATCAAGCTAGAGACAACAGATATAGTAAGACAAGACAAGAAGAACCGGGAGTACCAGACCAAAGCCGCGGCGTAAACACACAGAGTTACAAACACAAGAGATACAAGAAACATGTCCAGAGCAACGCAATCTGATCCCAGAAGACAAAAGAAAAAATGAAAAGGAGGCACTAATAATACAGTACTTCATACCACTCATATGAAACAGTGTGGTGATCCGAGATTAGAGAGATGTGGGGGCCGAAAAAAAAAAAAAAAAAGCAAACCGTGAAAACCCATAGAATACATCACAACATATTAACCATCAAGAATAAGTATAGTGTTCAGGTAGAAGGAGAAGGACAAGGAGATGAGGAAAGGAAGTGGACGAATTGAGAAGGATGCGATTCACATCCAGTTCTCATCCAGGCGCCCTCGCACCATTCGTCGCCCTCGTCGCAACCCCACGTCGCCGTCGCCGAGGAGGGCCTGCCATCGCCGTCCGACACTAGCGTTATCTTTGCCCATGCGACGCGCGCAGTCATCCCAATCTCGTTTCGAAAGCTGGAACTTTTCCAGGACCAGCTCGACAAGTCGCTGGTCATCGTCTGATGTCCAGGACTCGGTGTCCCGCGCGGTAGGCTCTTCCGTCTCCTCGACTGACGGGAGTGCCGCGTCAGGATCAAAAGACGACGCGCAGTTTTCTTGTTTCGATACAGATTCTTGTTTGCGCCGTTGTGCAGGGGAGGGAGGCGACTGTGTGATAGGTGGAGAACGAAGAGAATAGAAATCGGACTGCGACAGACCTAGCGGCAGGTCATAGGGGACGTATCGACGGCGTTTGGGGGTAGAGTATCTAGTGTTGCGTGGAGGGGTTTGCGCATCGGCGAAACTAGCGCCTTCTGCTTCAATGTCGGCTTCGTAGGAGTCGCGGCGTCGCTTGTTGGCGCCGCGAGGCCGCTCGGGTTTAGGGGTTGCGACGGAGGAGGGTGCGTTCTGTTTTTGTTTCCGCGACCGGGCGGAAGGTTTGGGTTGGATTTGGAGAGGACTTTGAAGGCGTGGTGTTTTGGATCGTCGTGGAGATGGGGCCGGAGAGCCATTTAGAAGTGATTGAAGAGCGCGACAGGTGCCCACGAGGCCGTTGTTGGATGGAAAATCGTCGTCTGACGGAGGAGGGGTTGTGAATAAACGACTGGGAGTCAAGCGCGACCGAGTGGAGGGGCGACGTGTGTCGCAAGGCAGAGCAGATGGGAGCAACATGGTTGCGAAGCGAGAGATTGTCCGCGAATGAAAGAATATGGATGGAAATGAGAGGCGATGGCGATAGATCGATGGAGGATGTGGGTGAGTAATTGCTGATGGAAGACCGTGTGCGCCACGATGCGCGCAGGCAGCGCTGCAATTTGCGCCGGAGGCGGTTTTGACGAGGAGTGAGGCAGATAGGAGGTCAAAAAAGAGCCAGGCAAGAGAGAGAATACCAGCGCTTTTAATTATCTTGAAACCGACCGATGCGACGGGGAAAGTTGGATGGTGGGATGGAAAACGATGATGGACGAGAACGAGCGAGCGAGTTGAGTGTTGGAGGAAAATGAGCGAACGGGCGGGTTTAAACCGGAAAAGGAGGGTTTGGCTGGTTGGCCTGAGGCGGGCTTGGCTTGCGTTGCCGCAAACAGTCGTGTCCGTCCCGTGGGGACCTTCTTTCTATCGAAGAACCACACACCTTCTTGCAGACTCTGCAATCAATGAACGAATGAACGAATCACCGAGTCTCTGTCTTGCTCAAGACCAGTGTTTCACCTATAGCAACAGCAATAGCAGCAATAACAACAACAAAGAATGACTGGGATGAGTTGGCTGCCTGCTGCCCTCATTCCTTCTAGGTCTCCTTTCCTCTACGCTCTCCTTGATCTAGGGGACTGGCTCTATTATGAAGGCCTGCAACGAACGGCCCTGAAGGGCTTACTACATCTCACCATCTCGGGTGGGCTCTAGTAGTGAGACAAGGGCAGGAAGAGCCACCGGAGAGGGATGCACCATGCAAGGCTTCACTCTACAAAAACTGCCGATACAAGGGGATTTTATTTTACGAGCTGCATCCCTCCCGAACTGCGAGACTTGGTAGAAACTAGGGAGATCGACCTGCGACATCCCACTTTTCCTGTCAAGACGGAGTGCAATTTCCTGTCGCGATAATGGCTGGCCCGTGCCGTAGTGGGACGCGCGACTCCAGACGCATTGCTGCAATGCGCGTTAATTGTTCTGCTCTGCAAGCGTCAGGCGGACAGCAGTTGAGTTGGTTCTGTTCTTGCGAAGGTGCTTCAAGTCTTATGCCTATCGTATACTAGCTTATTTGATATAGCCGTTGAACTCTCCTGGCCTGGGATACAACTGCTGAAGGAGGTCAGTAGTGCCAACCTGGATTCCCTCCCATCGCAGTAGTAGCCTTCTTCCTAGGGACCCTTGGCTCTCTATTCAGCTGGATCTATAAAGATTCTCTCATTCGCATCATTGTGCTTCGTTCTTCTTCTCGTGCGCCGTGACTCAACCCCGCCACTTCCCAATCTGGCTATATTGGGAAGGAACGCGAAACGCGTCGCGAACGCGTTGGGCAGCGCGTACAGAACACGTCGCGCGTCAACCAATCATCAGGTGATGCAAACACGTTGATCATCTGATGAAGTCATTCATGAATCATATTTCATTTATCCAAGAGGCTGGATGCGGTTCTTGACCCGTTTCATCTTATCAACGACCCGCCGGGGGTCACCCTTGCTGCTGGAGGAGGGTTCCGACCACGCTTCCATTCTTTCCGATGGTAAGACACGACGGAATGCTTTGCTTGACTTGTGGACCCCTGGGTAGACCCGCCCTGTCTGGTTGCTTTCAAGACCAGCCACAATTGTGACTGTGGTTCTTCTTGCATAGTTCTTCTGCAGACAAACTGCTCCTCGGAAGAACTGTGATCCACCATTGTGAGGCTTGCATTATCTCGGAGATTACTGCAACAAATTCTACGAACATGCCAGGGTATTGGGATGCAGACTCGCGCCGTTGCATTGACGTGAACTCGAAAATAAATCCCCGATCATGCAATTCGAAAATACGCCTGCACAACCAGGGAAGGGCTAGAGCTATCCCTGGTACCCTCGGCCACGACAGCTTCCTTCGCCAGGGCAGAGGCTCCCTAGAACTAGGAGCTCTTAAACAGAAGGCTGGAGGCCCGTCGTGGTCCAGTAAATTCAACAGGCCACTGGTGTACGCAAACTCCAGCCACCAGCCCCAGGGCGGTATCCCGGGTCATGCAAGGGGTACCAGGAACAGGTGCAACCAGAGTGCACAAAATCCCCGAACAGTGGAGTCGCCCCATTGTACGGGTATGCGCATCACGCTGACACATGCATGTCCTTGTTCTTCGAGTACGAGCTGCGAAGCAGTCCAGGATCCCTTTCATCCGTGGATGCTACCCTGTGGTTTCTCCTTGGTCGCTTGTCCTGTCCTCCCATAGAGAGATCCGATTGGCTTTTGTGTTGCCTCCTTGAGTCTCTAGTTCTGTACCTTTCTTCTGTATGGGGAAAATTGATGATTCTTACTTCTGAAATTCTACTCCTCTATACAATGATTGGATACTGACTGAGACCTGTGGAGTGCATGGGAACGCGGCTTGTCCATTCGTTTGCCTCGATCTCTTGCTCGCCGAAATATAGTTGCTCAATAGTCATTACTAACGACCAAGGGCTCATCTTCACTTCTCAATGCCCACAGTACCGTGATCAAAAGTACTTATCTATAATCCAACCTTGCTTACCATTACACCATCGGTTACAAACGGAAGGCCCTGCGACTCGTTTGGCCTTCATATTGTCCCCCTGGCTTACACGGTTACAATATTCTACGCTGGAATCGAACAAGCGAATTGACATACACCCGAAGACAGAAGCCCACACAACCATCACATGCAATGTCTTATCCCGTTCTGTTCTTTCTCTGAGGGGATTCTCCCTCGATTACATGAGATGAGATCCTCAGGTCCGAGTGACCTCGCAAGGGTACCAGATGTAACGTCACTCATTCACTGTCTTAACCCCTGTAGCAAAAATCCCAATCGGCACCGACGCTACCCTCTCTACCTTGAATTTCCTTCCTCTCTCTTATCGCCAGGGCTAGCTCGTAAATTGTTCGCCCTCTCACTTCATACTTCCTTGTTCTATTATTATCTATAATGTTTCCGAATCATGTTGAATCGGACTTTGTAAGACAAGTTGACCTTTCTGTAGATCACTCTTGATTGTCGGTCGCTAATATTCTATCGAGAAATACCTCCTGGAGACAATGACTTGGGTCACGATTCGCTCATTTGCAATCAGCATCTCCGTAACGATTATCCCTCCTCTCGATAAACATTGCTCCCATAAACATGACGCTCTTTCATCCCTGTGATCCAGTTGGTGGTTTCCTCATACACCTCACCGTCACCGTCATTGTTATGTCCGAGTCTCTGTCTAGGATTCAATAGATCATCTGGGAAGACGAGTCCAGCCATCTCAGTATTCCGGGCGCCCAGGTTACTCGAATATGGCCCTTCGGGTTGTCTGTCTTCTTGATGATCACCAATGTCTTCAAAACGAGAGCTTTGTGTGTATTCATTGAGAGAAGTAGACCTTCCAGAGCTTCCGGACTCGGCGACGATGGAGCTGGACTGGGATTGACTGGTCACTCCTTCCAAGATAAAGCTTTGACTGCCCCTGAGGCCTTCGAGCCTGTGATGCGGCGCAAGTATCGGGTCAGAAAGGGTAGCAGATACGATTGAGTGGCTTCTATTTAAGCCCTGGGTTCTCATTGTGTCATCGGGTAATCGCGATTGAGAATCTTGTGCTTCGGAGTTTCGAGTGGAATCGCCTATAAGATCGTGCCACTCAATATTCAAGGGTCCTTTGCGCACGTAGGGCCTCCATATCTTCATAGCCCGCTCATAAAGCATTTCAAACTCGGTCTTATGCGATCGGTTGCTAAACCAGTTGTGACCAAGGGCTTGCTTTACGTCCATTCTCTTTGTTTCATCGAACACAAGTAACCGCCGGATAAAATCTGCCGCACGTTGCCTGATTCCGTTCGATTCAAGATCCCTTTCCAGCTGCTCTAGACTGGCGGTTCGAACAAGATCCGTACCAATGGTCGTGGTAAGCTCATTTCTAAAGGGAATGTCACCGGTGAGAAGCACAAAAGTGACACAGCCCAAGGACCAGAGATCTACGGCTTTCGTATAGCCTTGATTGGTCCTTTGAAGAACCTCTCTGTAATTGACTCAGCAAATTAAAACCAGAGATGAAAAAGTTTACTGACGGTGCGCTGTAATCGAATGTGCCAACAACAGTCGACATTCTTTCCAGGCTAGGTTGTATCACTTGCGCACATCCGAAATCCGTGAGAACGACTCTACACCCATCCGCTAAAGATGTCATGAGGATATTGTCTGGTTTGAGATCCCGGTGGACGATATTCCGCTCATGCAGGTATTCCAAAGCCATAGAGACCTGTCGCACGATGACAGCTGCTTCGATTTCAGGAAGTCTCCCACCCTTGAACTGAATGTAAGAGAAGAGGTCGCCCGCCGTGATCAATTCTTGGAAAAGGTAACTAGCAATTTTCATGGTTAGGCGGCCCGGTAAGTAGGAAATATTGCCGACTAACATTGTATCTTTGGACTTGATGACTCTTTCAATCCCAATAATATTTGGCTGAACATGCGTCAGCCAAATATGCCTTCATCTGCTTTCCCAAACTTACATGAGAGAGTCCCTCTAGGATCTCAGCTTCGCGGTCATAAACTGCCAACTTTTCCTGGAGATTTTTTGGCCGACGAACAGCCACCACTTCCCCCGTGGCAGAAACCTGACCAAAAGACCTAGACTGATATCGTGCCTCTGCTTCTTGGACAAACCTTTCTTTCAATACCCTCAGGTCAATGATCTTACACGCAAATTGTTGGCCGGTGAGATTCCGGAAGGCCATCAACACCTTTCCATAAGCGCCAGAACCTAATTTCCGCTGCGTAATGGTATATATATCGGCAAAAATCTGCAAAGATAACCCACAAATAAGCAGATAGCATCTTGAAGCAAAGGCAACCAAAACCTTACCTTAGCTTCCGCGCTCTGTAGGGAGTCCAGGTGGTTTATATCCCTGTGATTATGAAAAGTATAGCGGAGGGAAAACCCGGTATCCAGATGCAGAATATCACCATGGCTGAGGAGGAAGCTGCGATTCTTGTTGCCCATAGGGTGTCCATTCCACCGGGTACAGTTTCGCGATAAATTCTGGGCGTAAACCAGTGGCGCGACTTCATGTGGATTGTCCCGATCGAAGATTATGGGATAGATGTGAATATGCTTCCTAGAAACACACATATCGGGAAAGACGTAGTCGCTTGGAGGTTGTCAACAACGAGTACGGGGTAAGAATGTCTCGAGGCAAGCATACCAGGAACTTGGATCGCGACCAACATATATGTTTTGGTTACTGTACATGTTACGTGATTGGGTAGACTCCCTTGTTACTGGATCCCATACTGACAAGGTACCGACATAGGGGGAGCTGGGAGATTCCAAGAAGAATTGAGGGCGAGTGGCCATTGTGGAGCAGATGGCGGTTTATAGTGATAGAAGTATCAATACCGTACTGGAATACACCATAGAATATGAAGAGAAAGCATCGAATTGAGATAATGATGATGCTGTGAGATGAGTAAAGAGATGGAAGAGGTCAAAGTCAAGGAGGGAAAGGGCAGCGGGAGGAAGTACCCCCAGACGGGGCCGGTCACCTGCTGTTGCCTATCTTTGAACTCAACTACCACAATGGACAATTCTACACCTGAATGCTGTTGTTGATAATCTTTCATTGTTCTATCCATTCGTAGTGACATCAATAGTCATCTCTCATTGTTACATTAGAATAAATCTTTCGCCAGGGGTCTCTTAATTCCCTTGCATCCGCCGAAACCGTTCTTCGGCTGCTCTTGCGCGACGCTCTCTTTCCAGTCGCATTCGCATCTCCGGTGTCATTCCTCGCATCTCTTCCTCTCTCTTCTCTTGTGCCGTCTTCTCAACGGCCCCTAATGACCGACCACCTTTCTTTGCGGCTTGCGAGACTTCTCGGGTCGCGTCTTCTTTCTTAAGACGGTCCATTTCTGCCTTCCGCCGGTTAGATTCTTCCTCTTCTGCTATTTTCCGTTCACGTTCGTTCCGGCTATCAGCATCGGTTTTCGAAATTGCGGACGGCACTTTAGAAGCGTCCCAGTTCAACTTGGATTCGCCGAGTTCGTGCCGGGCGACGCGGAAAGCATCACGGGTAGCTCGGTCTCCAGCAAGCTCGAACGGCGTTCGTCCTTCCGAATTGACTGCCGTTGGATCAGCGCCGGCTTTCGTCAACAGAGCCAAGACCATCGACGGCGAGTCCGTATTGGCAGCAAGATGAAGCGGGGTAGGACAGCGGAAGTTTTGCTGGGAGTCAGATGGGAGGAAGGTAAAGGACGGGGGAATTGAGTTCGTGGAGAGGTATGAAATCAAGGCGGGAATCTTAGAACGGCGGATGAGAGCTTGTATTTGGGTCGTATGAAGAATGGCAGCCTCGTCCTCTTTGGAAAGTTTAGGTTTCTGTGGTTGCGGTTTTGGAGTAGAGGGCTTCGATGCCTCCTCTCGTTGCTTGGCCTCGGCCGCAGCAAGCGCGGCCTCGTCAACCTGGCTGACCTTCACGCGTGTGAGCTCCTTGAAGCATCTCATAAGCTCTGCCTGGGTAGCGCGGCGAGTGCTGAACGGAAATCCTCTTATCCTTGGGTCATTGTGCTTCATGACTTGGCCATCGTATTGGCCGAAAAGAATCCTCCGGTTGGTGCTACCGGTGGCCCGAACAAATAAGAATTCGGCGCTATCGATCATTTGCTTCCAGTCCACAAGCAGCTCCCTAACCTCCTTCTCGTGGGCAGCCTCGTTGTATCTGCGCAGACTGGAACCGGCGGAGTGAGCAGCCCCTCTAGACGCGTCACTGGCCGACTGCGATCCACCCTGTTTCCGCCGAGTCGTGTAACGATGGAACGTTTTGTGCGCAATCACACGAGCCTGTCTCTCTTCAAAACCGCCTTGCTTTCGATGGATTTCTGGAGCCAAGGACACGAGCATTGCCGCAAAATGGCCACCGCCAATCATGCACATGAAAATGTGCGGACTGGACGATGCGGATGGTTTCGCGGCTTGTCCGCTAGTTGGTGCATGGATCGGAGCGAGTTGCTTCTTTCGCAAGGTATCGACAAGGTGTCCAGGTTCGTCCTGCTCGACAGTCGAAAACATGGCTCTGTAGATCCCGAGGGAAGTGTTGGACGGAAGAATGGAACTCGAAAACCAGAGCAGAGGATGCTTTCCAGCGGTCCTCCGTCTCGGCGAATCCTCATCTTCAGCATCCTCGGCCGCCTGCGATATCTTGGCCTGCCTTTTCAGCAAGGCCGCGAGTTGTCCTTCGTCCCTTTCATCCTCCGGTTCTGACGATTCGGACCCGGATATCGACTCGTCGAGTTCACCGATCGCCTTGGTGAATTGAACCTCGTCTAGGGTGGGGTTCCCTCTCAGCTGCGCCCTCAGGTTGTATTTATGATGATCCGACCGCGCATGGTCGCGCTGTTCCTGCACATTCAGGTACGACACCTTGCAGAGGGAGCACAAGGTGGACGTCGAGACCGCATGTTCCTGGGGTGTTTCCGGTCGCTCTTCTTCCGTGGTCTCGGGGACAGTCGTCGGCTGGTATTCGGTTTTCGTCATCAATGTCGCGAGAAGTTCTTGGGGGAGATCATAAACTGAGCAGCAATACACGTTAGCGATCGATGTCAAAACCTAGTTTCCTAGAAGGCTCTCCACGAGATGAACCTACTATATAATTGTCTCTTCAGGAGATCTTCCACGGCGGGGGTTTGCGCGACCATTCTGGCACGAGACCCGAGATTGTCGGAGGAGAGAATGGCTGGAGAAAGAGTTGCGATGCGGCAAAACCCCGCCGTCGATGCCTCTCTTTTAAGGCCCCACCGATACCACCGCCTCCCAGGCAGCCCCACCGCAGGCTGACAGGGCGTTCTTCGTTGAGTCACTGCTGCGGTCAGAATGAGTAATTGCAATTAAAAGGCTTAAAATGAATCATTTGCAGATGTCAATGACTCGATTGAGGTACGGCTGAAGAAAGACATAGCTTCTGTTAGGGATTGACAATGCATGTTAGGGCTTGGAATAGTCAAGAATAATTACTACCCAGGGTATGACGTAGGACGGGCTCGCATATCCACCCAGTCGAGATATACTCGCCCATCAGATAATGAGACAGTGCGAATAATGGCAAAACTAAATATCTATTCGAATGTGAAGGAAAAATCAATAATCACAGGTGCCACCCCGCTCGTTTGAAGTCAAATCATAACACCGTATCTCGAGACATGAACAAACCAAGGCACCCTAGTCAACTGTGGTGAAAAACAATGGTCGTCTCCACGGTTTTTTCGATTATCATGCGAGTGCTCCCTGCACTCGCCACGCTGTGCTCATCCGGAGATCGACCTGATTGTGCCTGAGGCTTAACCCGAACCATAGACTGAAGAGCGATGCCCTGAAATTGCCTTGCGCGCTCCTTGATATAATGTGCAGACCGAGAATTGGTATTGCTTGATCCCAAGGTGACTTCTCCTGCCGTTCCATAGTCTGTGCTGATTGCACGCATGAATGGGACGATACAGAAGGAAGTACAGACGATGAGAGAGTAATTGATCTCTAATTGGATCCATACGTAAACATCAATGATATCGAGGGTGGGGTTGGAGGAGTGAATGTATGGACCTAGATCACGAAGATGTAGAGCTGCAAAGGCAATCACACTATCGCAGCACGATAGCTATGTCAGAAGTTCTGGAATATTCAGCGGGAGAAGAAGGACAACTTACGGCAGACGAACGGCAAAACAGCATAGAACGACTAGTTTCCGCGAGACTGGCATTTGTAGACAATTGACGAGATGTACAGAGAATATGAATAGCATCATCTCTGTTATAACATTCATTGAAGTTATATACTGCCACCTTAGGAACTTCGTAGATATTAGCTCATGATCAATATGGAACGAGGCAGTATGCACATACCAAACCGCCGCAGTGGTCTGCTGGTTCGGCCCAGGGTTGATTCAAACTACAATTTACCAATAGCAGAAGCAGAGACGAAAGAAGCCAGCATATGGTTAATCCGAAAATGGTGTAAAGCATGCGATGGTGGATAAGTCGGGGAGTAAGACGCGTGAGAATACCCAGAACACAGCATTTCGAAAGAAAGATAGAGAGCAGGTAAAGACCGTCAGTGGCAACTGTTACCTAGAAATGTTCAAGAAATAAAATTAGAGACTTATTCTTATCAAGTGGGAGATAGTGAATACCTGCTGGATCTGGGTTGTTCGATGCAAAGAAAGCAGATGTATTGAGTGCCCAAAGCCCTGAGAGGCATTCTTAACCATAAGAGATGTTTGAACGATGGCAGATATCTAATACCAATGAGCGATCAATCCTCGCCAAACAGGGTTAAGAATGAACTGTGTTATACTCACAAGAGCAACAAAGAAGATATAATCGTCTCGACCAAATGGAGGACTCAGAAGTGCTCTTACGTACACTCGAATGAGAAAGCAAATGAAAGAGACAACCAATGCGGTTACACCAATAATAGCTGCAATACCAGAGCGATGTTTTGCATCGATAACCATTAAAGGGTTTCCTGGAGCTACCATGGCGAAGCAGAATTGTGACAGTTAAAGCTGAACCGCGATTCACGGGCTTTCTTATCATTTTCCGATGAACGAATTGGAAGAAGTCGATTTTGTAAATGAGAGAAACAAGAGATTAATGCCCGACGATAGAGCTATGGGACTGGTTCAAGTGTTGCTTCCCGGGAGCACGGTAAAACACGCCATATTACTGGGTTATAAAAGACTAAGACGAGCAAGGAACCGTCATGGATATTTCCAGGGATCCCTACATCGGATGGTAAGGGGGTACCAAAGCACCGGGAAGGGTTTACTAAGAGGGAGGGCTGGGATGAAAATCTTGTTGAATTACATGGAGATCACTTTTCTTTCTGTTGGCTCATTCCAAATCTAGGCTCGCCTTGAGGTTTGTGAGAAGACTGGAACGGTCAATACAGCAATACTACGTACATTACCAGAGGGAAATAAAAGTTGCTGAGTCCCAAAAGAGTACATTAGGAGATGTTGGATAGGAATTGTAAAAGGCCCTTGACTTGACTCTGTAGTCACAGCAAACGGGAAACGCCGTCGATGAATTAATGACAGAGAAATTGTCTCAAGGATGACCCTCGCCTTTCCCGCATGTGGAGTAGATAGGTTACGTCCGTCGATCGATTTCCATGACTCGCTAGCAGGGATTTAGATTCGACTTCATCGAGGACAGAAAACAAACCCCTAGCAATTACGCTTTCTCAAGGGTGTACGTAGCTTCGGGGACCTGACCTCCGCGAGAAAATCGCGCTGCTAGCTCGGCGCCCGTAGATGAGAGCGAGTGACAATACGGTCCGCTTCCTCCATTCTCTATGGAGTGAAATGCTCAACGCCGTAGGGAATTCTGATTCAAGATAGATCCTTGGTCGTGTGGCCCGCGATCCGAACGGCCAACACTCTTGGTCCTGCGCCGCATTCCTTTTAAGAACAGGGGCAATGGAAAAGTGGACTAAGGATTTTTTTTAGCTTCTGGGCTGCATGACGGGAGGTAGCAGGTCAATGTAACATAATATGAGGACACCAGAACTAATGGAAACTAATGCTATGTGTAAATCTGAGTACAACATTCGCGACCCTTGTCGATATCCCGGTCGATTTAGATTGCTAGAAATTGACCTAACAATTCGATCCCTGCTTAAGAAGACCAGAAATCGCGCAACTTCTCCTTTTCCAAAGATAGCCGAGAAAAAGGGAAAAGAAAAAAGAAACTAAGGGGGGAATTTGTTCCTCCGCAGTTGACACTGGGTCCTAAGACGTCATGAACCCTGCGGTGTCCTGTAATTAGCCCATCAAGACTCACGCTTCACCAATGCCACGGGTGGAACATAGGTCTTTCGTCCGTAAAGAAAATAGTAAGCAATCGAAAAAATCAACATGCCTCCATACATTAGCGAGCTCCAGTTCATCGACTCCGGCGTAACCGTGGAGGTCAAAGGGAACATGACGAAAATGAACTCCGGGATAAGGAAGGCCAAAGCCCCGAGGTTGATAAGAAGACCCCAGCGGCCTAGGGACCAGCGATGAGGGGGAAGGGGCTCTCCGGAGATTCTTTTCCATGCGACGCAGGCAACGGTGACAATGTAGGAGTTTAATAATGATCCGATAGTGAGAGTAATCAAGGCGTTTAGAGCCACGGTTGAGCCGATGTTGATTAGGCTCAGTAGAATGGTGAGAGCAAGCGATACGAGAACAGCGTTGAGGGGGATATTCCAGCCAGGCGTGACCTAAATCGAAAGTTTCTTGTCAGAAATTCAAAGATTGTATGCACAAAGGTTTCCAGGGGAGGGAATCATACATGACTGAAAAATTTAGCGCATGGAATACCACCATCCCTAGCAAAAGACCACAATTGACGCGAGGCGGTAGCTACTTCCGTTATGACACTGGACATGATTGTGAGGATTACAATCGATGTCATTGCATTAGTCGCCGGATAACTTTTGGTGACGTTGTAGAAAACCTGGATAAAAGGATAACCGGTGTCGGTCTCGAGAATTTCATCGACGTTTCCCATGGTAAAGCAGAGTGTAATCAGAACGACAAATGCCATCGATCCATTCAATGCGAGGGCCGACATGATGGCCTTGGGCAAGGTTGACGAAGCATCGCGAACTTCTTCGGCTAAGGGATGTTAGTAGGACTGACCGGTTGACAAGAACCTAGGATTAACAGGATAAGAAAGAAAAGCAACCTACACATATGAACCGTGCAGTCATATCCAATCATGGCAGTAATGGCAGTGACCAAGCTGACCATCGTTGCAGTCCCATCGCTATTCCACTCCCCACTATTTGAGAACTTAGTGAAAACCGTCTTCGCGTCACTGATGGGTGCCAGTGCCCAAAGCGGAATGATGATGATGAAAAGACCGGCGACGTGGAGAATAAGTACAAATGCTTCGACCAGAGGAAGCCTTTTGGCTAGAAAGGTGTTGAAAATCACGGCGAAAAGGGAGATTGCGATCGTAATCAGAGTGCCGTGCCACCGCTCAAAGACGTAATCAGGATAGTTGAGGACAGCCAGTCCCTGAATGATCGTGCCACCCAAGAACGCAATCGAAGCGATGGCACACTCCCAGCCAGTTGCGCATAGCCAGCCTTTGTTATACCGAGGACTGTTAGCCAAGCCTTCTTACAGGTAACTGAGAAATCCGATGGCAATGCATACCGGTGATGTAACTAAGAAACTTTTGACAGCGCCTCGGTGCGAACTCCGAAACCCAGTGATACTGTCCTCCAGCAGTGGGTGCCCTGTGGAAGAGCATTTGTCAGAATGTTTTCTTGTGTCCAGGATAAATGGGGATTTAAAGTTTCTGCTCACATGGAAGCCATCTCAGCCAAACTGGCAAAAAGGAGCGTGACACCAACTGCGACTACCACGAATCCCCAGATAAAACCGGCAGTTCCACCATTCATTAAGGGAGTACTCATCATCCTATGTTGAATTAGTTGAGAAGGCCCTCTATGGATGTTTGGTGGAGGCTATATACGTCAAAATGACCTCCCATGAGGCGATCAATGTGCACCCGAAGGCCACGATGGAGATGAACCGAAAATTTCTCTTGCCTGATTGTTAACCACCTTTGCGTTATCCATAGATTTAATAAAGGATTACTTACCCTCAGGACTTGGTCTTTCCCCAAGGCCAACATGTCTTGCTGATCGGCCAAAGTACCGATGTACTTCTTCGAGACATGTCCTTTGGTTACCGGGTCATCGCCAGCTAGAGATGTGGAAATTGTGTTGCAGACCTTTGTGATGGTCAACTCTGCCTCGTTTGCCATTTTGATTTTGATTTTGATTTTTTTTATTCTTTTCCAAATACGAGTGCTGTCAACCCGTTGCTGGAAGATAAATTTTTGGTCTTCCTTCAATGGAGATAAGAAGGGACTCTTATCATCGATCAGCTGAAAATGGGGGAAAGATAGCTCCCACGATTCTAGATCACGCTATGATTAGAAAAGGAAACTCATCCCTTCATGCCGAAGCTTTTGGAAGCCGGCTTCGAGGAGTACTCCCTCATAATTTATGTTCGACTCCAACCCAGCTCTAATCCTTGACTGCGACCATGATCAGTTCAGGAAAGATCTCCGATAAACCCCGAGCCTGTAAGTGTAGTGGATTCAGATACGTGTGCCACATTCTAAGGCTTAGGTGGCCGGCGATCCTGGCACCCTAGTATCTGCAAGTGTCGCCACCAATATATGCCAATGAAGCTAGTCAACGGCCTGTACATTAGCCTGCCTGGCCGTGTTTTGATCCCTGCTCGCGGGCTACCACACCTTTTCCTTCCTCGCTACACACTCAGGTATGTGAAATATTCAATCTGCCTCTATAATCAACGACGAAATTCTTGCCAAAGGATCGCGTTCTTCTATAGAGAACGGCATGAAAGATCCCGCGAACTGGATCTGCTGCAGTCGTGTCGTTCACCCGGGTGAAGGATTTAATTAGCCCCCGAGACATCGGATTTGAAATCCTTGAGGGGTGTCGGATCTGGTGGGCTATATTATAAGTATGGGTTCTATATGAATAAATATGTACAACTGTATGACATACAATTACTCAGACTCTCCCTGTAGACGAAGTAATTCCCCCATCAACCACAATCTCCTGGCCCGTAATATATCGTGACTCGTCTGCAGCCAGAAACAACGCGGTATGCGCCACGTCCCACGCATCGCCCATGCGTCCCATCGGCACCTGCGCATCTCGCATCGCCATGTACGCCTCTTCATCCCCTCCCGGCGCATACCTCGTTGCCAGCGCCTTTGTATACGGCGTGTAGATCAACCCCGGCACCACCGTATTCAACCTCACCCCCTTTTCGGCATACACCACGGCAGTAGCCTTAGTAAATTGCATGATAGCCGCCTTGGTCGCTGAGTACGCCACCTGCGGTTTTCCGATATACCGCAGACCGGCGATGCTGGCGACATTCACGACGGCGCCGCCCGTTTCTTGCCGTTCCATGATCGGGAGAACGTAGTGACACGTCAGATAGACGCTTTTTAGGTTGATGTCCATCTGTGCATCCCAGATATCTTCTGACATGCTGGCCGGACAGCCGGGCTCGGAGCGCCCGACGTTGTTGACTAGGATGTCGATGCGGCTGTGTCGTGCCATGCAGTTGTCGACTAGTTGCTTGACGCTGATGGAGCTCGTCGCGTCTGTCTCCTGTACGTCGCATGTTCCTTCTTCCTTCTGGATCCGGGTTTGTGCGCGTGTGGCTGATGACAGGGACCGGTTGCCGCCGTATATGATTGCGCCTTGTCGTGCGAAGAGCGTCGCGATGGCGGCGCCGATGCCCCAGCCTTCGTCGCTGGTTTGGCCGAGACCGGTGATCAGGACGACTTTGTTTTGGAGGTTGAGCATGTTGTACAGGTAGAGGGTACTAAATGAACAGATAGAAGGATTTGGGGAATGTGTTAAATCGAGAAATACCAGATTACTCAGTTGTCTTATGAGGCTAGTAACAAGGTCGAGTTAGGGTTCATTTATCCTGTCTTCATGCTTTCGGATGTTTCCGACGGGCGGGAGCGGAGTTTCCGTCAGTCACGGACCACATCCGCTTCTTGGTAGATGTATGAACCGAGGCTATCTAATTCAGAATATGACGCTATAAATCCAACTCAGACCCCTAATTCAAACCCTTGAAGAATAATATCTATATCAAGAAGCTGATAATAAACCATGCCGCCCGATCCAGATCAAACCAGCGACCAAATCTGCGCAGATTACGACCTTTCTCACCCCATCACCTCCACCACGGGTTTCCGACAAGGCCTCACAACCTACGGCGATGCCCACTTCTCCCTATTTCTACGCAAAGTCTTCATCAAGGCGCTTGGGTACTCGGAAGATGCACTCTCCCGTCCCATCATCGGCATCATCAACACGGGGTCGGGCTTCAATCCGTGCCACGGCAATGCGGCGCAACTGATGGAAGCGGCAAAGCGAGGGATTATGTTGAACGGGGGCATCGCTATCGACTTTCCAACGATCAGTATTCATGAGGGATTCTCTCATCCGACGAGCATGTTCCTGCGAAATCTGATGAGTATGGATACCGAGGAGATGATCAGAGCGCAACCGGTGGATGCATGTATCATGATCGGTGGTATGTCTATATCTGGCAATCTTTGCAGTCTCGACCCGGTGTCAAGCAATCCGGAAAGCTTTAGTTGACATGATATACTGCAGGATGCGATAAGACCGTCCCCGCCCAAATCATGGGAGGCATTTCTGCCAACAAGCCCGTTCTTCCGCTGTTGACGGGGCCTATGATGTCGGGAAGTCATCGGGGCAAGAGAATCGGCGCGTGCACTGATTGTCGGAACAATTGGGCCTTGTACAGGGCTGGGACTATTGATATGGAAGAGATCATGGCGGTCAATGAGGAATTGGCTCCTACTGTGAGCATTTCCAAATTTGACGATTCATGTCCTGCTGACAGATAGTAACAGATTGGAACCTGCGGAGTCATGGGGACGGCAAGTACGATGGCATGTATCACGGCAGCACTCGGTTTGATTCCTTTACAAGGAGCCTCTGCCCCAGCGGTATCTGCCACGAGACTAAGAGTCGCAGAACAAACGGGCGCAAATGCCGTTGCGGCGGCGAAGGAGCAAAGGCTTCCGCAGGATATATTATCCAAGGAATCGTTTTACAACGCAGCCATTGTTCTACAAGCAATCGGAGGCTCCACCAACGCAATTGTTCATCTTATTGCCATTATCAACCGTCATCCCGACATCAAAGGCAGCGTGACCTTGAAAAAGCTCGATGATCTCGGACGCACCACCCCACTGCTCGTGGACTTGAAGCCCAGTGGCAATAATTATATGAATGACTTTCATAACGCGGGCGGAATGCTCTGTCTCTTGCACCAATTGCGTCCGTTACTCTATCTATCCGCCCGAACGATCACTGGAGAACCATTAGGCGAGATCCTAGATCGCAACCCCTTCCGCGAATTTGAATACTCACGCAGCATAATCCGTCCGCTTTCAGACCCTCTGTACCCGTGTTCTTCGCTGGCGGTGTTGTATGGTAACATAGCGCCCAACGGCGCAGTTATAAAGGCCTCCGCGTCGAAGAACAAGTACCTTCTTCGTCATACCGGTCCCGCTGTGGTGTTTGAAAACTCGAAAGACCTCGCCCTGCGTCTGGATGACCCGAATCTTGAAGTGACAGCTGACTCGGTCCTCGTGCTCAAAGGCATCGGTCCCATCGGGAATCCCGGCATGCCTGAGGCGGGCATGATTCCAATCCCGCGAAAGCTAGCGGCACAGGGGGTTACTGATATGCTGCGCATCTCTGATGGTCGGATGTCAGGAACCGCTGGAGGTACCATCGTCTTGCATATTTCGCCTGAGTCGGCAATCCCGGATTCACCTTTTGGGGTGATTCAGACAGGTGATATGATTATGTGCGATGTGGAAAGTCGTCATCTCGAACTGCAGATTAGTGATGAGGAGCTCAGGGCTCGGGTAACTGTGAGGCAACAGGCATTTTCGAGTACCGAGGCCGGTAATGAACCGTCGCCGTGGGTTCAAAGACAAACTCGACGAGGGTATCGCGGTCTTTATGAACGGACAGTGAACCAGGCTCACGAGGGGGCGGATTTCAGCTTTCTCACTGCTACTGGAGATTGAATCAAAGGTATTTAATTCCTTTTCCATTCTTTTCTGTCATTAGTTCATGCGATTCTTCCAAAACCGAATATTAAGCTTTCATTTCCCAGGCGGTGGTTCGCGGCCTGGTGCTCCTGCGGACGCGTCAGAGAACCGACTGACAAGTTAACCAATTTTAAGCCAAATAAAACGCATCGTTGCATATGTATCGGAATTTCTAGCCAGGGCGACAGCTTTCTCTTTCCGTTTTAGTGCTTACCCCTCGCCGCTTTTTGCTCACTGAGTAGACCTGAGCACGCCCTGAGCGGCCTGAGGCAAATCACTGAGCACGGGATAAACAGAAGATTAAGTGCCCTAAGCGAATAACCTCAATAAACTGTACTCATCTAGCGATCTTCCCCTTGCCCGTTTTTTCACTTTTAGTCCACTTTTGCTCGTTACATTTCCCGAAAAATCCAGCACTGCCATCACGAAAAGGACGAATAAGGGAAACTATTTTTCCTTCAGATACCCACGGCCTTTTCTCCAGTAGGAAATGCTGTAGTTCCCGCGATACATTAACATGGCAAATATTTTTGTGGGTTTTCTCCGTCGAAAGACAGCACAAGCCCAGATGTTCATGGGAGCAGCCTAGGATATCCCAAGAATCAAGAAATCCTCGGAATACCAAATAGCGCTAGTCTAGTATAGACATTTTCTGAATTTCGATCCTGAATGCCTACTGGGCAGTGTGACGAACGGCTACGCTGGCGATAAGAAATCGCGAAAATGTAGGATATGCATTCAACGAAGAAACTAAGCTAGTTCGACCGCTGTGTCTGATGGATAGCCCTCAGGATTTTTCAAGTCATTAAACTACCATGAACAATGACGCAAGTCGAAATAGATAGAGAGTATCTGAATACCGTGTGGCGACCTAAAAGTGAAGCGTACACTCAACACAAGTACGATGAAGATCATTTTCAAGAAAGCTATAAAGGCAGGTATACTCCTTCCTCCATAACAGTCAATAATATGGAAGCAAGATCCCATAGGCACTTCCTATTTCCTCTTTTTCTTTTACTATCTAATTCCGATAAACTCTCATAAGCGTTCTCTTTGCAGCTAGCTGCGATGGGCAGAAGAACCCTTTTTCGGGATGAAGATACAAAAAGAAAGTGCCGTGAGCGACGGGAAACAAACAGCCAATCAACTGGGAGGATTTTATATCGGGTACCTCGACATGATATGAGATATCAAAGATAGTTCTTGTTAAACCTATCTGTAGGATACATACGCAACCAGCGAAAAGGTACTTTAACTTTTCGTAGTACTGGGGAATGTGATTCTCAATACTCATCACGACGCCTAAATTCGCCCATTCCATTTCCAACTTCTTGCCGTCCGAGTGGAGTCATATCCAAAAGATGATAGGTTGAAAGGATAATCTCCATCCCCCTATCAGTAGTATCATACGTATGGTAGAATCTGTCTCCATCTTTCAGAAACACAGAAAGCCCAAAATAGCCGTTTCCAGGTTTCCAAGTGATAGTTTCACCCTTGGCTTCGGCCTCGTGCCACGTCTTATGAGTTTTGGCGGCACTATAAAACGGGAACTGCCATCCCATGCGGTTTGCATACTCAGTGATCTGGCTGATTGGCGCCGTGGCCACCGCCGCAAAAGATGTATTTCTGCTCCAGAGATGGCGAAGATCCGGGATGTGATCCATACAGAGTGTGCATCCTATACAGCCTTGTGAATCTCCGGGGCCGAGCATAAAATGATATACGATAAGTTGCTTGCGGTTTTCAAAAAGGTCTGGCAGACTTTTTTCACCATCCATCGTGTCGAACTTGAAACGAGCCGGCTCATTGATCTCGACCATAGGTAGTTGGCGACGTGAAGCGGCAAGACGCTGCAAAAGCTGTGTCGCTGCCTTTTCTTCCTTCAGCAGTTCTCTTCGTGCTGCTTCATACTCTCCGGGGCTAACAACCTGGGATTTATCTCGGGTCAGTAAAGCAGTTGTTCATTGCCAGGGTCAGTCATAGGCAAAACGCGATGATGTACCTCGTTCGAAAAACCCATGATCAGAGCTGTTAGTTTAGCAAGTCTTGTTCAAATTCGAACGGCAACAGAATACAGCGTGTGTAAATGATCAGTAGGTCGCAATTGCATTTAGCCGGCCCGGCCGTGGCGGGGTTCTGCACGGCCCACTTCCGCCCCGCCCGCCTTGGTAAAGGGAATTGGTAAGGACACCCCAACTTTTGGGTAGCGGTAGTCCGACCACACTTTGGCTTAACTTTTTTGTTAGTTATTGGTCACCTGACCATGGCCAACGTCACATCTCTTATCTTATCGTCACATGACCAAATTCAACACATCCGTGACCGCGGCCATCTCGCCACGGCACTGTATTCATCCAATTTAATTGCAAGAAATGAGATAAATTCAAAAAGAAATACAAAAAAGAAAAATACAAATTAGGCTGTCTTTTTTCGCCGCTTTGGGCATGCCTTTTCATGCATCCGATGGCCCTCAGTACGGCAAGCAGAGCATATAGGGAGTGCTTTCGTCCGAGTCTGCTCGATAACAACACAACCATTGGTCCGCAATCAGGTAACTCGCTCAAGTGGGCAAATTTACGTTGACAAAGCGAAAAGTGTTGACTAACTAGTTACTAAAAAGTTGGGGTGTCCTTAGCAATTCCCCTCGGTAAATTGTCTCTTATGTAATCACAGACTTCCTTCCCCAAAACGGAAAGGGATGTTTTTCTACAGCCCAGTTGCGGAAATGAATTTTAGTTTCTTTAATCAAACAGTCTACTGACCCCCTTTTTGGAAACGGACACCGGGTATACTTTGTTCTTTAGAAATTCGGACACAAAAAGTCAACACATGCGACCGCAGGGAAACGCTGCACGCGAAAGGCATGACGCGAGACAAGATAGAGGGCTGGCACACTCCGTACATGTTCTGTCAAAACAGGCGATGGGTCTACTCATACACGGATTGTCTGCACTGCCAAATCAAAAAATGGGGCCAAGCTGTAGTCTCGTGACTTGCAAGGATTAATCACGGGGTTTTCGTGATTTCAGCTGATGGGCGCTTCTGCTGACCTGCAACGCTGCAACCACAGGAAAAAACTCGCCGAATCACGCGGAATAGTGTCAATGACATTTTCTATCACGGAGGAGTCAAGACATGAAGTATGAAAAGATCGTCTAACAGAAGTCAAAATGGCCACGCGGACAAGAGACTTTCACTATGATGATTACACGGTCGCATGGGCCTGTGCGCTCCCACTGGAGATGGCGGCGGCAGCAGCGATGTTAGACGAGCGGCACAGTGACTTGCCCATACCAAAACACGATTATAACACTTACATACTTGGGAGTATAGGTGTACATAATGTGGTCATTGCATGTCTCCCGTTGGGGATGTACGGCACGACTTCAGCAGCGACCGTCGCGAGCCAGATGAGGAATACATTTTCCTCAGTCCGATTTGGGCTCATGGTGGGAATTGGGGGCGGTGCACCTAGCCAAGCAGTTGATATAAGGCTTAACGATGTGGTTGTTAGCAAGCCGACGGGGTTGTTTGGAGGGGTAGTACAATTCGACATGGGCAAAACAGTCAGCCAAGGGCAATTTGTAAGAACTGGCTCTTTGAATAAACCGCCTCCGGTGCTCCTAACAGCTTTGTCCACGCTGCAAGCAAACCACCTGGTGGCTGGGAGTCGAATCCCGGATTTACTTCGTGAGATGGTAATCAAGTACCCTCTAATGAGGGAGAAAATCACTTATATCGGGAAGGATCAGGATCGGCTGTTTGAATCAAGCTATAAACATGAAACACTGGAGAAAACGTGCAATCTTTGCGACATTAGAAAAATGGTACAAAGACCAGCTCGAGCTACCCCAGGTCCTGTTATTCATTACGGTTTAATCGCGTCAGGCAATCAAATCATGAAGGATAGCGCCATGAGAGACCACTGGGCCCAAGAGCTTGGAATTATTTGCTTTGAGATGGAGGCAGCGGGCTTGATGGATATATTGCCCTGTCTTGTTATCCGAGGAATTTGTGATTATGCCGACTCACACAAAAACAAACAGTGGCAAGAGTACGCAGCCGTGACCGCTGCAGCGTATACGAAAGAATTGCTTTTGATCGTTGCTCCAACGCAAGTTGTCGATACGCCGACGTATATCTCAAGCGAACTGATGTCCTACCGTCCAAAATACAGATTTCCAGATAATGGGTATCAATTATATCATTTGAAGACCAACGAACATTGTGAGTGAGCACACCGAAAACCGAATCTCGGGCCAGATCAAAGCCAATCACTAACTCTTCTTGGGTTGTCAAGTTGATGAAAGACTACTCGACTTGTTGTCAACATATGATCACGAAAAGACTCACTATCGTCTTTCTGCCAAACGCCTTCAAGGTACTACAAAATGGTTTTTGAATCATTCTGTTTTCAAAGAGTGGTTTGTGGAGTCTCAATTTCAGACACTGTGGTGCCATGGACGAAGTAAGGATGATCCCGTGAATTTGCACTGACTGGAGACTAATTGTAAAAATAAACAGTCGGCTCTGGGAAGACAACAATAGGGTGAGTCATGATAGTTCCTAATACTTCTCCCCCGTCATTTTAGCCTAACAAATCCGACAGAACATCTGTTGTTGAAACTGCTAAGTATCGGTTGTCTGGTAATAGAGTTCCGACTGCCTTTTTCTATTGTGAAAGTGATCGACCTGAACTTCTTGAGGCAGACCACATCGTGGCTAGTCTTATCAAACAATTATGCAAATTTCTACTCCGTACCTCTCAGTTACTTCCGGAGGATGTTACTACTGATATTGAAAGGTTATACGGAACTAAACGAGTGAAACCCGATTTTGAAAATCTCCGAGATCTCTTTGTTCGTATTTTTGACCGCGTCCCTGGTACAGTTTACATTATTGATGGACTTGATGCACTAAGTGCAAAGGGTGTAACTGAAGTGCTGAAACTGTGCCGGTTATTATTCAGCAATTCTACATTTTCGAGTCCGTCAAAACTACTGCTGATCAGTAGGGAGCACCTTCCTGGGCGTATACAAATAGCGAAAGCGATACCAAACCTTCGTCAAATCTCAACGAACTCAAATGTTATGCCGGACATTGAGCTCTACATTGAGTCTACCATAATCGACAAAAGGGCATATATCCATGAGCTTACGAATGACTCGGTTTTACTGGAAAGGATTAAGCATGATCTGATAGAGAAATCCTCTGAAATGTAGAAGCCCTTTTTGACTCTGATCTGAATACGATTTTTAGATCGTTTTCTCATGTGGCTGTACTGACATACGAAATGCAGGTTCCTTTGGGTATATCTCCAGCTAGAAATTCTTTGGGACACGTGCGACACAGATGCTGAAATACGAAAAGCGCTAGGCAATCTACCTAGAGAGCTAGAAGAAACATACAGTCGATGCTTGCAAAGAATGAATCTGCAAGATTGCCGAGCTTTAAAGGTTCTCAAATGGGTCAGCTTTGCAAGTAGACCGCTGCATATCGAAGAGCTCAAGGAGGCCATTGCCATAGAGATCTATGACACTGAATGGGATGCTTCAAAGATACCCCGGGCAAACTCTGTACTAACAGGGTGCGCAAATCTCGTTATAGTTGATCCGTTCGATAACTGCGCCCGATTCGCGCACTCATCTGTGAAACAGTACTTTCAGGCAGAGAGTAATTCAATACCAGAGTATCCTAAAACTTCAGAACAAGGCGAGCTAGAATGCGGAGAGCTTTGTGTTAACTACTTGTGCTTTAAAGATTTCAGCCTGCAGATCACGAAGCAGAGCAAAGAAGTTGCCATTTCTCTGCCTAACCCAGTCTCTGTGGTACGCCAGTCTCTCTCATCATCTATTGGAAAGCTATTGCCTCGATCCTGGAGAAACCAGACAGGGTTTGCCTTTAGGCAGGTTCGAAATCTACGGGCTACACAACCAGATCACTCCCGATATGCCTTTCTCAGCTACGCAGTTATGAACTGGGGCCTGCAAACAAAGGCAATTACTCGTGCTTCTCCTGTGTGGGAAGCATTTGAGCAGCTTGCTTTGAGATTCAGCGACACTTGGAATTTCCACCCATGGGTCCCTAGTGGTCGTTCTGCACGTGCGTATCTCCACGGTCTATTTGGATGGGCAGTAAGGGAAAGGCATCTTCCACTTCTTTCTATTGTTCTCTCTGCCTACGATGATTTGGAGACGATTTGTAACCTGCCCCTTGTTGAAGAGCGTATCCCTGCGCTTCACGTTGCATCAAAGTCAGGATATCACGACATCGTCGAAGTCCTGTTGCAATACTGCGATGTAAACTTGCAAGACGTTGACGGCTATCTGGCATTACATCATGCAGCAAACAAGGGACATGGAGAAGCTTCCAAATTGCTTGTCACTGCCAAAGGGGCAAGCAATTACCGTGCTCCCAAGTTGAAATGTATTCCCCTATGGCTCGCAGCGGCCAACGGCCACGACCACATTGTATCTCTGTTACTAGAGAACGACGAAAACATTGAAACAAAAGATGTCGGGGGTCGTGACACGCCACTCTTGATAGCTACGAAGAACAATCACTACTCAACAGCTAAGATCTTGATTCAAAGAGGTGCCAAGATTGAGGCGAGAGATCCTTCTGGAACCAGCCCTTTAATGTGGAGTTTAAAAAATCGAAACGATATGATAATGAAACTCTTGATTGAAGAAGGCGCTAACCCATCAGTCGTCGATGGAGGCGCAGAAGGATTGCTGACTTGGGCCGCGAATAAAGGGTACGAAATGGTAGTGCAAAGGCTTTCCACAACTGTAACATCCTTAGAGGCCAAAGATATGGACGGCTTTACAGCACTATCACAAGCGGCAATACAGGGCCACGACTCTATCGTCAAGTATTTGCTCCAGAAGGGCGCGAACACGGAGTCAAGAGATGAGTATACCGGTCGCACGGCTTTATCATGGGCCGTTCGCGCTTTCGACACGGTCGTAATTCAGACACTACTCGGCCAAGGTGCTCATCTTGAAGCCAGAGATGGATTTGGGCGGACACCCTTATCTTGGGCTGCAGAGGAAGGGTCAGCAGCTGTAGTACAACTTCTTATTGATCGGGGAGCGAACGTTGAATCAGACGATGCTAGTGGTCGAACACCGCTATCTTGGGCCGCGGGTAGTGGAAATGCAGAGGTTGTAGAGTTGCTATGCGGCCATGGGGCAGACCCGGCATCTCAGGATTATGACCTTGGTCGAACTCCGCAGTCATGGGCTGCATTGAATAAACACGAGGCCACAGCGGCCCTACTGCTAGGACAAGTAAAAAGCGGATCGAGTCTTCGGTCCATGGAGCTTGAACTGCTGCAAGCCACCAAAGATGACGATGTTCCTTCACTGAGACGTATCTTGAGCATTGCCCATGCCACAGGCTATCTTGGAGAAACTGCCTTACGAGCGTGCCTGATTGAAAGTGTGACAAGAGGAAACATTGATACAACACAGTGTCTTTTTGACTTCAGCATGTCATCTCCCAGAGTTGTACATTCAGCACTTCTCCGGGTCATCAAAACCAACTACGACAAAATTCTACTCATGATGCTGGATTATGGGGCTTCATTGGGCTTGAGATACGCGGATGGCAATACTCTGCTGATGACCGCTGCTTTGAAGGGGTATCAGAATTCTGTTAAGGTACTTATCGCACGAGGCGCTGATTTGAATGCAAAAGACCACAATAGACGAAACATTTTGCACAAAATGGCTTTTGATCATCGACCTGATTGGGAAGATGACCTGCTCGATTAAATACTCAGCGCTGGTTGCTCGCTTAACGATCGTGATTGTGTGGGCCGAACTCCGCTTCATTGGGCTTGCGCTACTGGGAAATATCGAATGGTACAGTTAATGCTAACAAAATCATCTGGCCAAACGCCAGATACTCATGTTTTGGACGATAGGAGTATGAGCGCTTTACACTTTGCAGTTACATATGCCTGGAATGACATTGTCTTGCTGCTTTTGAGAAATGGAGCAGATCCTAATATTTCGAATGATGAAGGAAACACGCCCCTTCACTTTGCCGGAATGTTTGGCTTGATGGAAATTGCTCAGACGCTCCTGCTGTCTGGAGCCAAGGTAACTGAACAGAACGTTGACGGATCTACGCCTCTTCACATCGCCGCTCGTGCTGGTCAGGCAAATGTTGTCGAGATCTTGCTTCAAGAATTACCACTGCCTCTGCTCAGGAAATTAGAAGGATTAAAGGATCGACATGGCCAGACGGCGCTTTCGCTGGCTACGTCAAACGGTCACGAAGCAGTCGTCGACTTATTGAGCTATGGTGGAATTGGCATTTCTAGCAAATTTACAACCCCTTCAACGTTTGGCTCGATTACCCCCTCAACGTTTGGCTCGATTACAAAGGAGCTCTCTCGCTCAGTATCAGGTTATAATTATGAAGACTCCGAATGACGTGCAGTGTTGACTTTTCTGCGCACTTGTCTCTCGGCACCTCTATCATCGATGGCAGAATATCCTTTTCCCTTCATAGTCAAAGGGTCAGTGAGTGGTATTTACGAAAATATATGAATAACGGGCCCATCGCTATTCTGCCAAAGCGACAACAATTGACTGAACTATTCAACATGCTGCCTGAATGTACCAGATTGAATTAACACTGTATGGATCCGTTCATTGAAAAAGGCCGACTGCCTTGTTGGTCTCATAGAATGCACTTGACAGGTAACACATCCTACCTACCTTCTTTTGCTGTCGTCGATATAGCCGCTGTAAAGATCCAGCAGCTGAGGACATGAACCAGAACACCAGTTGCTGGGGAATTGTTCTGAGACCAGGTATTCTCCTTCAATAGCACGGTAATCTGTTTCATGCTTTCAGGTCGGCTCAACGCAGATCCTAGGATGACGATCTGTCGTAAAATATATTGGTTGCTGTAATCCCGTTAAAGCAAGACCTGATACGACTAGAGCAATCATGAGCACGATTCCTCTTGGATAACTGTGATGAAATACAGTGATTAGTAACGAAATTCCCATGGCAATGACAGAATATTGGAAGCCATTCAGTGCTGAAGATTCGTCGTCCCGGAAGATCTGCGTGCCCGCCATAAGTCCGCTGGTGGCAGTCATTACGACTACGACAAAGTTAGCACGTTCTGGATTAGCTCTCACAATTGCTATATCTTACACATTCTAGC
The DNA here is from genome assembly GCF_023601865.1 of Aspergillus affinis. Taxonomy (NCBI): domain Eukaryota; kingdom Fungi; phylum Ascomycota; class Eurotiomycetes; order Eurotiales; family Aspergillaceae; genus Aspergillus; species Aspergillus affinis. The sequence continues at coordinate 78,664 of NW_026515830.1, forward strand.
ATATGTACTTGATTTTCTAGTCAGGGCGACAACATTCCCTTTCCGTTTTAGTGCTCACCTCTCGCCGCTTTTTGCTCACTGAGCAGACCTGAGCACGGGGTGAGCGGCCTGAGGCGACCACTGAGCACGGGGTGAGCGGAAGACTGAGTGCCCTAAACGAGTAACCTTGTCACGGACTGTGACCAGCCTCCGAAGACGTTCCTTTGGGATACCCTATGACCTAACTACCCGATCGGGACTAGCTTCACAACCTAGCTTAGTTTCTTCGTTGAATGCATCCCCTACATTCTCACGATTCCTTATCGCCTGCGTAGCCGTTCGTTACAGCTTTTGGGGGTCAAAGGTGGGCATAATACCCCTTGCACTTGCAACGGGGCATATATCCCGAGGCAATTAGGGTTACTAACCTGAGAGGAAATGAAGAGGTAGAGTTACGAACAAATGCCAATGCATTCTCAACGATACGTTATGGGGTAAATCAAACTGATTAGCCACTCTTCAAAACACGAGAAACAATGACAACAACCACAGTAATGACAATGGCAGAACATCGTCGATTTACTAAAGGCGGGAACATCCGACGGGCGGAGACGCTCCGATGGCGGGTATAAGTTTAGGCCTCGCCCGCACGAAGAATTTCACCTCCAACATCAACTCCATCCCATTCCATTCTCCTACAATCTGACATCTCCACAACCCATCACTACCAACCCATCATGACCACGCCCCCCGAAGATATTCTCGCCCACGTGCAGGGCGTACGCACGCGCATCCAAAACAACAGCCCCATCTACGCCTTCCTGCTCGACGAGGCCGAAATCTACGAGGCCGAGACGGGAGTGATCCGCGCGACGCTGCGCGTGAACAAGAAGCAGATCAACTCGAAGGGCACGCTGCACGGCACCTTTTCGGCCTGCGTGCTCGACTGGGCCGGTGGGCTGGCTATCGCCACGCATGGACTGCAGTCGACGGGATTGAGTACGGACATGCACATTTCGTACGTGAGCACGGCCAAGGAGGGCGAGGAGTTGCAGATCGAAGGACGGACGAGTCGTGTCGGTCGCACGTTGGGATTTACTACTGTGGTTATTTCGAAGCGCAAGGAGAACGGCGAGTTGGCGGTTGTGGCGCAGGGGTCGCATACTAAGTATATTGCGCGGTGATTAGGGAATTGGCATGTATCTACCTATCGATTTGTCTATACATCTATCATGGGTAGTTATAGGAAAGAATACCTAAGGCATCTAGATTCGGACCCACTCCGAAGGGGCGGCGTACACCCGCCCGTCATCCCGCAACGGGACGCTTCCTACTGGCTGCAGCCGGGAAAAGGACAGTATAAGTTGAAGTAAACGACCTGATCATAACTTTGAATATTCTCATTCCAAATAAACGTACCATCAAATTCATTTAAGTTTCCCACCATGACAGTCGTACACATCGGTACGGTATTCCTAGGCTCTATTCTTGATCCAGACAATTAACAAAACCAGTTCTCTTCAAATTCCGCCCCGAAGTCACCCCTGAGCACAAACAAACCTTCGTCTCGGAGCTCAAAACCCTCAAGAATCTAGCCTGTGTCAAAGATGGACGACTCATAGTTGGCGGACCCTCAATTACGGACCCAATTGAGAAAAGCAAAGGGTTCGAGATCGCCCTCGTGAGCTATCACGAAAACCGCGAGGCCTTGGCGGAGTATCAGGCGAGTGATGAACATTATCGGTGAGTTCCTGTTTATCAAATTTTTGATATATTGAATTCCTGATTGATGTTTTATGATTGGCAGCGTGACGAGTACGTATATGTTTCCGTACAAGGAGGAATTGGTGAGGTTTGACTTCGAGGTGGATCCGGAGGATGAGGAGATATGTTCGTTTCCCGGGATAGGGAGGCTGGGGTGAGCGCAGGGAGACACTCGTGAATGCTTAGATGATACCATCCTATTGTATTGATCTGTTCTGAAGGCTTTGCTACGCCAATTGCTACGTCAACCATCGATATTTAGCGTTGATATGAAAAGCCCAGCCCTGCTCAAATTCACACTCGCTCCACATACTCGGCCCTTCCCTCTGTGATCGCCTTCTCATTAACGCTGCTCACTTGAATCTCATCCCTTGTCGGATACGCTACCTTGTAAACTGTATACCAAGGTCGCTGAAACAACTTATCCAGCTCCTCGATCGACCTGCCGGTAGTATCCTGAGATGTGTCAGCACGGACGATGAAAGCGCTGGGGGAAAAGATCAAAGAACTTACCGGCATGGCGAAGAACACATAAACCAGTGAGACCAAACAGATACTGCCGAAGAACACAAAGGCGCCCCATTTGTGCGTCGCCGACAAGAGACTTGGCATGGCGCGCGAACACCCGAAATAGAACCCCCAGTGGAACGCCATGGAGATGGAAACGTTTAGCGAGCGAATCCGGATCGGGAAGACCTCGGAGCTGATGAGATACGGAATACTGAACCAGCCGATACTCCATGCCACGGCGTGGAGGAAGATGGCCACGATGGCGGCCGTCGAGGTGCGCGAGGCGCTGGGCAGATCCTGGATCTCGTCAGGAGTCATGTGTCCGGTGACGCCGAGATAAGCGCCGACGAAAATCAGCGTCGTTAGTTGAAGACAGATGCCTGTGATCAGAGATCGACGTCGACCGATGAAGTCGACAATGAACAGGGCAAAGGCCAAGGTGCTGACGAATTTCACGACGCCGTAGATTCCGGTCGCGAGGAACTTGGCCTCGTCGCCTTGGATGCCTAAGTAGCCGAAGATGGTAGGCGAGTATTGAGTGATGGCGTTGGCGCCAGACCATTGGGAGAAAAGCGTGGCGAAGAAGATTAAAAAGAAGCGACGACGATTCTCGACGGGCACAAATGTCTCTTTGAGGAGATCCCACAGACGTGCGTCGCTGACAGCTTCGATTTCATGCTCTATCTGTCGGTCCATACCGTCGAGTTCGGCGAGGACGACTGAATGATCGCATGGCAGGTGGCGCAATCGAGACACGGTCATGATCGCTTGTTCTCGTTTCCCCTTGTATAGCAGCCACCGGGGCGACTCCGGACACAAGAAGGTCCCCGAGCACCAAATAACAGCCGGGACGATCTGGAGCAGTGTAGGCAGCATCCACTGTTTGTCAATGCCCGGATAGCGTCTAGTGACCCCATAGTTAATGAAGAACCCTAGCACTACACCCAGCTGCTGGCAAGCTGCGTAGAGACATGTGAGAAGACCACGGATAGCCTTGGGAGATATCTAGCCAATCCGTCAGCACGGACGATAGGATCAGCTCAAAAGATACAGAGAGCGTACCTCGGCAATGTATATGGGTGGTACGATCGTCAATGGCCCAATACCCAGACCTGAGATGAACCGGGATGCGTAAAAACCGGAGAGGTTGCCATCCGACAGACCTTGACCAAGGATACCTGCGATATAGACCAGAGTAACGAGGCGAAGGGTCCACAGACGACCGAGTCTATCGTTGACAGGAGAGCACTATATGTTTGAAACCATCGTCAGGACAAGCATTCCACAGCCAAACAACCTCAAGCCAAGAGAGTTTAACTTACCCCCAAGCACCCAAAGACCGCCCCTGCCGTGGCGATCGATACCAACCACCCTTTCGTATCGGAATACTCCTCTTCGGACTGGGCGTCGACTCCGAACTTGCTTTTGAACCGGGATTGAGTAACCAAGGAGGCAATATTTCCTAGACGGAAGACCGATCAGTCGGAAGACAGGGGCCCATGTTCGCGTGATGCTTGCTCACCCTCGTCAAAACCCTTCGATACTCCGGACAAAGCAAACACACAGGTACACATGAGCACATATGCATTGAATGTGCCCTCCGGGGCATCTTTCATCGCCTTTCTGGCATCCGAAATAAGACCCATAGTGAGAATCCGTAGTGAAAGAGATGGGTGTATAGATTCCTACCGCACCAGGGCAATCCCAACCCTTTCGCCCTCCGCTGCAAGGGATATTATTATAGGGGAATCCTAACCCCGGGGGGAAGGGTGGTTGCACGGACCACAGATTGCATAACTCACTGTTCTACACCGGTGTATACTGGGGTAACTCCACTCTCTTCGCGGAGTTGCTCCTGCGTCGGAAATTATCCGGTTCTCCCACGGGGTATAATATAGCTTCCTCAACGATCGAGCCGGGGCCATCGCTTCCCCTCTCACCGTCCATAAAGACAGAATTCTCTGACTAATGAATTTCTACCCCGTGCCCCCTGTCATTCAGGCGGAGATCTATACTCGCATCCCCGACGAAGTCCGATCTACAGGCCAACCCACTGAATGGCGCGCCGGATCCGCAACGCCGCTGGCTGACATTTTCCTCGAGGGGCCGACGTATGTCCAGAATGGAGATCTCTATCTCGTGGACGTACCATACGGACGGATACTCAAGGTCGATGCCGACAAAGCCGTGACGGAATGCGTGCGCTGGGATGGTGAACCCAACGGACTCGTCGTACGAGAAGATGGATGTATTGTAGTGGCGGATTACAAGCAGGTAAGTCCGCCAGACCACCTAACCAGACTCAATCCACTGGTCCCAGTCTAAATAAACAAAACAGGGGATTTTGGTGTTCGACCCGACCACAAGTATAATCTCGCCCCTTCTCACGCGCCGCAATCTCGAGCGCTTCAAAGGCCCCAATGACCTGATCGTGTCATCCACGAACGACATCTACTTCACCGACCAGGGCCAAACCGGCATGACGGACCCAACAGGCTGCGTGTACCGGCTCTCGCCCACGGGCAAACTCGACTGCCTCGTCTCGAACGGCATCTCGCCCAATGGGCTAGCGTTGTCGCCCGATGAGCGATTCCTGTACGTGGCCATGACCCGATCCAATGCGGTCTGGCGACTCCCGCTCCACGCAGACGGGACGACGACGAAAGTCGGACTGTTTTTCCAGTCTTTCGGATGCGCGGGTCCGGATGGGCTAGCGGTAGACGAGGAGGGGAATGTATTCATCTGTCATCCTAGTCTCGGATCGGTATTTGTGGTGGATGCGGATGGGGTTCCTAAGGCACGAATTGTAACTGCGCCGGAGGGAGGGAAGAACTTGACAAACTGTACCTTTGGGGGCTCGGATGGTAAGACTCTCTTTATTACAGATAGTATCAAGGGCAACGTGCAATTTGTCCGCTGGCACTGTAGAGGCGTTCCTCGATCCCGTGCGGTCAAGACAAATTGATTTGAAACGCAACACCAACTTAAAAACAAAATATGAAATTTAGCCCAATCCAACAAGATATATATTTATATTTACTTATCCAAAAATGGTTTACAACTCAGCCAAGTAATGGTACAGATTGTCCACGGCCGCCGTGGCGCTTGCGACTTGCGCTCGCGTAGTTGCGGCCCCGATGTGCGGCGTGCTGATAACATTCAGATTCTCCCACAGAGCGCCATAATTCTCATGGCTTGGTGGTTCTTGTTCGTGACAGTCAAGACCCGCGCCCCATAAATGTCCTTCCGACAACACCGTTGTCAGATCGGCCTCGTTGACAATCCCGCCTCGAGCCGCATTAATCACAATAGCGTCGGGCTTCATGCTCCGAAGTTGTGGGTAAGAGATCATATTTCGAGTCTCGTGGGTGAGCGGAACATGTAGAGACAGAATATCGGCGCCGGTCAAGACTTCATCGATGTTCGTCGCTCGGGTGTGAGGAATATGCGGCCAAGCATTATCCGGCATATATGCATCGTAAGCAATGATTTTAGCGTCGAACCCGCCTCGAAAGATTTCCGCCACGGTCTTTCCGATGTTACCCATGCCGATAATTCCGACAGTTCTTTGATACAAAGTCAACCCATTGCAGGTCTCCTTTGGTACCGGCTTGACCATCTGACGGGTGGTAATCGATCGGATGCCTCGTGCTACGGACAGGGCGAGGGTAACGACGAGCTCGGCAACGTCGCGAGCATTGGCTCCAGGTGTGTTGAGGATTTTGATGTTTCGTTCAGCGCAAGCCTCTTGGTTGATTTTATCAATCCCCACGCCTTGCTTGCCAATGGCGACCAAATTCGGGCAGCTGGCGATATCGTCGGCCGTGACGTAGGAACCCCGCACGAGCAAGGCCCTAGCATTTTGCCTCCAGTTCTTGAAATCCTCGTCATGGGGATGAATGACGTTGAAGAGTGTTTCGGCGTGTGATATAGCCTTGGGATGAAATGTGTCAAGGGCGTAGACGGTAGACTTGGAGCTGGAGGTCGACTGACCAGCCGAGGAAGGGGTTTCGATGATTCCGGGCGCCATGATACTTGCTTTGTCAAATGAAGACACTAGGTATTCTGGTAGGAAGCAGGCACCCATTGAAATAGGTTTCAAATCCACCTGGGTGACTCAAGAGACGCGATCACGTTCGTCGGATGGTGGCCCGGAATCTGTCCGACGGACGTCCGAAACGAGTCAGCTACGAACATGCGCCTGTCGGAGAAATTCCACAATCATCGTGTATATCCCGTCGGGAATAGTTTCTGGGAAATCATCGAGTATCTGGAGGTTTTCAAAAATTAATATCTGGCAGAAGCTAGCTGGTGGGTCTGACTTACCGACTCGTCGATCCAGCCTTGCAAAGCAACATTGGACAAAACCCAAATAACTCTGCACAGTGCTTTAAGAGATTTAAACCGTTCTCCAAGTATTGTCAACAATGAAGTGCATTTATTACCGAGATTGGGGTCCAGAGAAGGTGCCCTTAGCATTGATGTCAATGGAAGCAAGATTCCAATTACACCTGCGGAGAAAATGTCGAGGCCAACAATGAAAGACCCAGAGAACAACCCCTGCTCTGAGCGACGATACTCCTCATTTATGTATTCTTGGCAAGTTGAGATTGCGTCTTGTTTAATCGTCTGACCATCGCCCATCACACTGTCTCTAGAACTTATAAAGCCCCCAAGCTTGACAAGCTGGATCAACGCCCTGCATGTGAGTTGTTTGACAGAGACGGAAGGAATGACTCCTGTGTCAGGAATTTCTTTTGAAGTTGTCACCATATGTCGCCAGTGGCATATATTGGTATAATAGAAGACCGGGCGTTGATGTGGAGAGTTACGCATGGACGACATCAACCTGGCGTGCATCACTACATAGTAGTTAAATGCGCCATTAGGAGTCGTGCCAAGGATTGGGGACTTGAGTGTTTCAGCAGAAATGTTAAAGTTCTCTGAAGAGGGTTACTTACCTTGAGAGATATATCATCGTCCTGGATACTAAAAGGCCGGTCCATCACACACCCCAGTATCCTATACAAAGGTCAATTTCGTCTGTACAAGACAGTCTACGGGGAAGCCAACCGATCAATTGTGTAGAGACTCCAGAAAATATTTCTCCTGCGATTCATCTCTTCGGCTGATATGCCGGATTCCAGATTAGGCTCTTTGTGAAGCCTAAGCAGGATGGATTTATTCATTGCGAGCCCGAGGAGATGCCAGGTGGATCCTCCAAAAGGACTGAGCGTTGAATTAAAGACTAGCAGTATCATACAATGAAGTGTCGTGAGATTGTCACAGGATTCCATAATGGTATGAAGCTTTTCCCGCGCTATGTTGTATACGTTGATTGCAAGCAGGTGAATACCTGGATCAGGAGAAAGCATCATTCCGATAGCCACTATCATGTAGACTTGAAAATGCCTGTATGCAGAACTTGAATCTGTAGAAGTCTCATCGCTAGACCCTTCTGTTGAGGTATCAAAGAACGCAAAGAAATGCTCCTTTGTCTCCGCTGAGTCAATGTGCACAAACATCATCCCTAGATGGTCTAGGAAAATTTCCAGATAAGGCGTTGCAATATCCCGAGTCAGTATGTCGGTGCCATGCACTCTCGAGCTGAATAATCGTCGACTATCAGTAACACATGAGTGTAGTAGCGAGGGCGTGTCTGGAACTGCAAGAGCGGCGTGAACCATATTGTTCATCGCTAACTCTTGTGGAAAAGCTCGAGTTTCGTCCCTTGGCTCGGCCATGGCACTGCGAGACAAAAATCCAATCTCCCCCATGGCAGCTTGGACCGATCTTTCGGTATGATCGGACATGGGTGTTTGGTCAGAAAAATCAGGCGGTTGTGTAGAATCCATAGGTTGCGTAGGCGTGTGATGCGTCTCAACAGACGTATCACCGCCCAGGCGTGCGCGTAGTCGTCGAACCTGACTGTCCAATTCATCCGACTTCCTCTTAAGCGACTCAACGTAGCTGATTTACCGACGATCTTAGCAGCGACTCCATACGAAGACTGTCTCGACCGCTTACTTTGGTACAGCAGCATGGGAAATGCCGCTCCCTTCTTCTGTGCTGGCTCCCAGAGGTACTCTGCGAGCACCGCATGGGACTGCAGCCTCGGCGCAGGCCGTGCATGCCGGTAAAAGTCGGTCGCACTGTTGACAGCCAGTCGTTAGCCTCAGGTATCATCGCTGCTCTAACCGTGGGTCATCGGCCAAGACCTTCTGCTTGCGTTTCCGACACCTCTCGCAGGCTTGGGGTCTCCGTCGGACAGGAGATCTGGGTGAGACAGGGGCAGTGGGACGGTCTGATTCCATTATCGGATCTCCGACCGGAAGTAGGGCGCAGAAATAATCACATCGTCAAAAAGAATGTGGAGGAAAAACTAGGGGGAAGCGCTATGTGTAGCCCCTCGGCAGGATGGCCGGGGAGACTTTCCGACCGTCGTCCAAAAAACGGAGATATTCCGGTGCCAACACTAGCCGAGTTCCTAGCTCGGTTGAGGGCTTGATGGATCATGGAGCATCAAGGATGGAGATGGACCGATGGAGTTGCCGTGGCCCCGTGGGGGGAGGCCTCTCCAGCTTAGTCAGGTCTGAGTCACTGCCAGCTTTCTCCGCGGTCGAAGGCCTGAGGTTTTTGGCTTCCATCACCAAGCCTGATCTGAGATGTTTCCAAGGCCACTATCTTGGTATAAATCCCCCAGAATCCATGTCCATTCATGACAATGCACCGGTACGGCTTCCCGCCTGCCAGTCATGCTATACAAAGAAAGCAAAGGTTTTCCCCCTTCGCTCAATGTCCTATTGTTCCTTTTCAAAGAGGAGTCTCCTTATGAATGGCGATTCGATAGTGTGATGACGTCCGACCAAAATGTACACCCTGTATGAAAGCTGGTATAGAGTGCCTCACTGTGCCAGTCTCTGACGAAGACGTGCCGATTTCAAGAGAGTAAGCTCTATTCATGAACTTCCGTCTTTGTCAAGAAGCTCAAGGCGAAAATAGGCATGTACACCAGTTAGAGCAGCAGATTACAAAAAGCCGAGAACTGCTGAAGGGCTATGAAGTGCAAGCCAAAGAGTCTAGAGGGTCCACATTACCAGTAACCCCAGTCGGACCTGTCGGTATTAGGTAGTTATGTTCCTAAATCATTTATTGCGAACGCGTCTGACTGTTATGCTCCAGGTTCATGAGTTATTTGTTCGCAGATCCGGAATGGAGAGAGCGATACTCCAATATGCTGAATAAATGGTCGAATGCATCAGCAGTAGCAGAGATTTCAGTTCAGCCCAATTCTCTTCCACCACCCGACGAGGCACTAGCTGTGTTCAATAACTAGTGAGTGGTCCTCTATCTGCAATCCTCAACCCCAGCTGAGACAAGAAGCTTGACCGTATCCCATGTGCAAAACCCCTTTCTACTGCGGCGTGATGTCCAGCAACTATACCATTCGGTGTTTGAAACAGGGGGCGAGTCTCCGTCAGCACAACAGAGATCAGACTTATCAGACCACGATCTCTTCCGAACATTTATGATTCTTGCCATTGGATCCATTTCATTATACCGGAATGGTGTGCACAAAAGTCATCCTTATGGGTATTTCCGCACAGCGATGAAGCATATGGATGTTACAGTGCTCTCCAGAGGACTGCAATCTATCCAGGATTTGTTATTAGTCGTCAGGTTTGGAATCTATCATCACATTGGTACGGTGGCCCGCGTCCCGAGGGGACAAGAACGTGAAAGCTGACTATAACCGAAGGTACATCGATTTGGGCCATTACAAGCTTATGTATGCGAATGTGCCTTGAACAAGGCTACCATCGCCCACCTCGCCCAAGCGAGAGAAGAAAATTAAACCTTCTACAGGAACAGCTACAGCGACGTGTATTCTGGGAGTGCTATATGATTGCACGATATAGTTCAATTATACTGGACCGCCCGCATGCAATAGCAGATAGCGATATTCTGATCGGGTTTCCGGCCGATGCTAATGATGAAGACATTGAGGCCGCCGAGGCTGCTGGGTCCACTACTAACCTGAATTCCTTTCCTACAACATCCGCTAGCTCGACCTCAACAGAGCATACAGAGATAACGGTATTTTTGCTCTGCCTGCGCCTCCGACAAATTACATCTAAGATTCAAACACGATTTCAGCAGAATTCCGACAGCTCGAGCGGTAGTAGCGAGCAAGACTCGATGATTGAATCGATCACGGTCCGAGGAAAGATCTACGCCGATTTGGATGAGTTACTTTCTGAACTGGATGATTGGCGGCATTCCGCCCCGACTTTTCCCAATCCTAGATGTCTTTTTGAGACCCAGGATTGGTACGGCCTTCTTCTAATGCGAGAGAGACTGATCCTAATACGCAAGGCAATTGATCTTGTGCCAAAAGAGAACAACATACCTCCACGAGACCTCTGTTCGTTATGTCTACAATTTGCGGTGGGAACCATTATGGCATTCTGTCCGCTTTTCGACCAAAAGATACTTACATACACCCGAAGCTATTTCCAAACCTTGTTCACTGCGGGACTATCCATCATGTTTAGTATATCTGTAGTGACTGATCATGATTCTGGAACAATTTCAAATGCTGCACACGCATTGGAACAGTGCGCCCGAGTCCTCAAGACCATGGGCAGAGAGATACCAGAGGCGAGCCATAATGTTACAATGTACGAATCGTTGCGGTCGAGAGTCCTGAAGAATCGAGCCGCGGTATCAAGACCAGTGAACAATCCCAGCGAGCATGTCGATCAACAGGATACGGATTATCAGACCCAGGCACCACACAACCAGCCTCAGAATCAGGTCATATCGACTGCTTATAATAATAGCCCTCAGCAACCGCTGCTGCTCAACACTCATTGGTCGATTTTACCCAACGAATCTGTGCCTCAGGACTCCTTACTCAATGATGATCTTCCTCTTCAGGATTGGCTTTCGTGGGATATGTGGGATATTTGGGACATCTGGGATAAGTCCGGACGACATCCCTCCTGGAATTTAGAAGCTGTTCCTGGGGAATATATATGCAGTGATACACCTTTCCCAGGTCCAACGGATGACCTCGAGCCAGTGCATCCTAGTCTTGCTTCGCTCTCCACCCCTTTCTCGTCATAACTCAATTCTTAAAATGCAGTCTTATTTGAAATTGCATACGGTTACAACTACGATGTATAAGTTTGCCGTAATATGTAATCACTTGCTTGTTCGGCGAAAACCTTTCTTTGACCTGAGTTAACCTGAGAATAATCTTTCCGCCTTTATCTTGTGAGATCGCAAATCTCTCTTTTCTCTGGCCCGGTGATGATTCATTTTCTATCCTGGACATTAAAGTTCCTCTACCGACCACCGGGCTTGCAAGCCATCCACAGCATTGACCGAGGGGATCTGTCAGTTGTACTAGCCCTCGATCTGATCGCGATCCAGGCGGTATGCTGTGGGACGCGAGGAGACGAGCAGAAGAAATTTGACGATGGGGAGGATGTCGCAAAGCTGATGGCTGTGTTTAAGCTCTTCGGGCATTTACCGCTTCTATCAGCACGCCAATGCCTACTCCTGCGCAGTTCTGAACAGAATTTGAGAATAAATGGTGGGGAATTGGAATTTTATTGGGCTAATAACTTCCCATGAAGTAACCACGGGGGAGGGGCGCCATCTACTCAGAAGGAGCTGTAATAGATCAGTCCCTGTGTTTCTATTTGGAAACAATAATGTTACTATACTCTCACTTTTTGTTTATGTTTTCTTTTCTTTTTCTATGTCTAGATTGTGTTACCCCAGAACAACAACCCCAATGGAAAGTCAGTGCGCCAACAACAAGAGCAGAAGAAAAATCTCGAAAACGCCACCAAATAGTAGCATCAAGTCGCAAAGAAATTGAAGTCAAACTCATGAATCAGAGACAGAACGCGCAGCTTTCCATTCCTCCAACTCATGGTCTTCAACGGGGATTCCAAGAATCTGAAGGCGTTTCGCTAATGGCATGATACTGTGTCACGTTTCCTGAATATCTGGCGGCGGCAGCTTGTTTTTCTCTTCATATCAACATAAAGCTGATGAGTTAGCTTGTCATCGCGATCGTTATCTTTCAGTTGATTATGTTCCTCGTTGAAGTATCGTTTCATTATCTCCTGGTAAGGCTCGACGAGATCATCGTGCTTCAAGAATTCCATACATGGTCTGTCGAGATACTGAGCAAATCGAGCGATTTCCACGTTCCAAGCAAGGTCGTGGAGGTCCAATAGGAGCAAAGCTTCTAGATAGCGTGCGGGGACTGGCATCTTGACGGGATATAATGTCGGATCATTACAGCAGAGACCTACAGCCGGGGGGAGAACGAGTTCTGAAAGCGTGGGTCAGATGTAAGGACGTAGTTGGGATCATCAGTCGCTAGAAGCCCAATAGGAGGGTCAGGGAATGTCCAGAAGAGCCGGGACTTGCGATAGAGGAAGGTGCCAGCTGTGATTAAGGGGTTTTTCGTTGGCCATCTAAGGTCGGTGTGCCAGTGGTAATCCGGCAAGGGCTGAGCTCGGTGCTCCCAGTCAAGATGGCAGTCTGAGCCCTGCGTACAAGGTGGGAACTTGGCTTCGTCGAGCACCTTGGCTGCTTTTTCGGAGATGATTCGATGAGCCAGACCAGCAGCCTTCCTTGTGCCATTGTTCCCCTATTGTATCAATCCTTAGTTCTAGCTTTGACCTAGAATTTCGACCGGAGCTTCTTTGGCTTTAGCCAGGACCGAAAGAAAGGAGGATGGTCTTCTGTCAACATTTTTCCACGTCGACAAGAAAAGACGAATAAATCATCTTTCAGGAAGAACCAAGTGAACACAAGGGAGATTCACGACATGTTGCTCTTTTACTAGCTAGTCGGGTCAAGCCGTCCTGATATATTCCTGTTCACAGGGTTGACAAAGCGGACACATAATGAAAGCGCAGAAACGGGCCACTAGGGCTTCTTATTCAACTTATCGCTAATCCCCGCATAGTTCTCATGTATCTTCTTCATCCCGGTTTGCAAGATGGATGCATCCTGACCGCTCAACGACCATGTCGCTCCCATGGCGAACCACTTCTCCAAAATGTCCAACCGGCCACCGATACCTCCAATGCCCACGGGCTTACCAGTCTTATTCGCCGCCTGGATCACCTTCGTCACGGCATCCTGATACAGATCACTGTCATACTTGCCAGGGATGCCCAGATCCGTGCACAAATCGTTCGATCCGACCAACACCCCGTCAACGCCCTCAACGGCCAGGATCTCCTCTGCGATGTCGACGGCCGCCGGCGTCTCGATCATCGGGATCAACATCGTCTGCTCGTTCAAGATCTCATTCTGCACGAGAGTCGGCACGTGCTGGAAATTCAATACTGCCTGGTTATTCGTGCAGCCTCTCGTTCCTAGTGGCGCAAACTTCGCATGGCGCACGATATCCCGGACTTCTTGGATCGTCTCCACGTGCGGAATCACAACCGCCGCCGCACCGGCGTCTAGGATGCGACTGATGTGCCAGTGGGACTTGGAGGGCGAACGCACGACTGGTGAGACGCCGGCGTAGTTGCAGGCGAGGATTAATTGGGCGACGGTGCGCATGTCCAGGGAGGAATGCTCCATGTCGATGAACATGGCGTGGATGCCGGCCATTTTGCACATCATGGGGATTTCATTCCCCGTGACAAACTTGATCGACATCAAGGGAGTTATTTGGCCATTGAGGATGCGAGTTCGGAAGGGATTCGAGAGGTTGTAAGAGGGATGAGGTTGAATGGAACCCATAATGAGATATTTTGGAGGTGTTTTTTAAATTGCAGCGAATGGTAAATCCAAAATTGTCAAAGAAGTCTATAGCAAAATGGAATTCAATCACCCAGAGCCGCCTCCCCTGTTTAAATAATATAGTCATGTTCTGGCATTGTTATCGCGAACCGCATCGGAGCTTGCGAGTCATTCGGAATCTTTCCGACACGCAACCTCCGACGGATGATCTCCGGGTCTTGAGTCCGACGGCGTTGGACTATCACGAAAGACTCCACTCCGCCCCGTGGGGATGACACCTCCTCTTTCTGGGGGAAATTTTGAATAAAGAGCTTTGCTTCCTTGGCCTGCAGTGACAAGAACATCGAGTTGTTGCTTGGTCAACTTGGAACGAAAAATACCAACGAGATGGCCGACAAAGATGACATTGCCCACCGTGAATTTGCTGCAGATCAATATGCCCTGCTTTCCGAAGAGGATGCACAATTAATGAAGTCGTTTGAAGGAAAGAAAGGGAAGAGTGTGATTCAAAATAAGAGAGGGATTCACGATCCAGAGAAAAGCCTCAAGCTGATGACTGGTGGTCGATCGATGGTCGACTCATACCCATCCTAGCCATCCTATATTTGATGGCTCATATCGACAGAGCCAACATTGGAAATGCGAAGATAGAGGGTATGGACAAAGACCTGGGGCTGGTCGGGAATCAATACAATATTGCGTCGACGATCTTCTTTGCTCCCTACATTGTTTTCGGTAAATTTCACAAAACCATTCGTTTGCTCCTTCTAAGATTACCGCGACACAGAGATCCCGTCCAACATGATTTTGAAGAAAGTTCGTCCTTGTATCTGGCTCCCAGCGCTGGTCATCGGCTGGGCCACCATCATGACACGTATGGGGGTCGTCAAGAACTTCCAAGGTCTGGTAGCCTGTCGAGTCATGCTGGGATTTGTCGAGGTATGAGCATGCTTTCTGCATTAGCTGTTGAAAGACACTACTAACTAACCAACCTACAGGCCGGATTCTTCCCCGGTGCCGTCTTCATAGTCAGCTCGTGGTATATCCGCACGGAGCTTCAAGAGCGCCTTGCCCTCTTCTACACAGCGTCCGCCTTTTCCGGTGCATTCAGCGGCCTCCTCGCGTTCGCTATCGCCAACCTTGACGGATCGCGCGGAATTGCAGGATAGCGCTAGATCTTTCTCATCGAGGGCGCGATCACCGGCTTTGCAGGCCTCGCGATGCCTTTTCTTATCGTCGAGAATGCAGAACGGGCTAGCTGGCTCACGCCGGAGGAGAAACGATTTGTTGACTGCCGCTCGCGACTCGCCGGCGTACGCACCACCACGGAAGAAGGCGACAAGCTCTCCTGGCGTCTACTATGGTCCACAGTCACAGACCTGAAAGTCAACCTGGCTATCCTGATGTCCTGGGCCAACGCAGCGCCTACTTCGGCCTTCAAATTCACCATGCCGAAGATCATCACCGAGCTGTGGTTCAGCTCCGCGCGAGCTCAATTATTGAGTATCCCTCCGTATGTTGCAGGAGGTATCTCAGCCTGGGTGGTCGGTCAGTTCTCAGATCGGTTTGCATGGCGATTTCCGTTTGTTATAGGACCGATGAGCGTATTGCTCACGGGACTGGCAATTCTGTTCTCGTTCTCGTCATCCATCGCCACTCATGTCCCGGTCATGTATTTTGTCATCGTGCTAGCCCAGATCGGCATCTATCCTCTCCTCCCGGGGATATCGGCATGGACGGGGAATAACCTCGCTCCGTCATGGAAGCGATCTATCGGGCTGGCGTGGGTACTTGCCGTAGGCAATTTTGGTAGTAAGTTACATACACCTTCATTCACGATATTAAAGGCGATTCTGATGATATAGGCTTAATCGGAACGAACATCTTCCTAGACAAAGAAGCACTGGTGTATAAGTCCGGCTATGCCACCTGTTTGGCAATCGTGGTTCTTGGCATGGCTGCAGCAGCCGCGAATGAAGTTCTTCTCTTACGATGCAACAAGCAGAGAGCAGGTGTTTCTGAAGACGGTGTGCAAGCGCAGCTTACGCAGGAAGAGCTGGATCGACAGGGTGATAAGAGCGTTTTGTATAGATATACTCTCTAATCTACGTCCATATGATAGAGAGACTGCGTGGGCGTATACAGGACTACGACGCAGTCATGAACCACCCGCAGGCGATACGCTACGTCGCCGATTTCATGCAACGAACAGGCCTCCTACAGCAGTTCCGATTCGCCACGTTTAACGACGAGAAGGACGAGGAGGTCCCGGAACCCAGCACCCTCCTAGAGGGACTCGATCTAAACGAGGAAGACGATGGTTATATTGAACACTAAGAGTCAGGAAGTCTCAACTGGCTACATGACGCACACAGGAACAGTGGATCCCACTGGAATACCACAGATAGAACGGAGTGGAAGGAGAGAACAGCGTCTAAGGGCGCAGTAGGCACGCGGCAGGCGTGTGGCAGCCGGTTTAGTTGTGTTACTTTTTGATCTCTTTTGTCTACTGTATTGGGTTTATATGGCGTACGGGCTCGAGATTCTGCTTCATTCGGCGAAGCGCCTGCATAGCCTGTCGTTTCAATAGATAGGCTCCACCATGTTAATAGAATTTTGATTGATTGATTGATTGATATGATAGAGAGAGATATTTTCTCAAGCATTATTTAAGACACAGTTTGATCATCATCCCAGTTATTAAACACAATAAACATAAAGCACAGCCTTCTATCAGAATATAAAACATAATAAGCCCCATCTCCAAGAAAATACCATCCCCACTCTTCAATCCAACTCCATCCCCCAACCTCGGCAGATTGGAATATATCCGGACTCACTTCCGCTACCTATAAAACCACCAACACCAAGCAAACTAATGACCACATTCTTGGCCCCGTCATTCAACCCAACTCACAACTGAACGCTCACTATGTCTGCTCCAGAATCAGAACACCCAACTTTCTCCAGTCTGCCGCTCGACAAAGCCGGACCTCACGGAAATGCCTGGGGTCGCTGGGGTCGCTGGGGTCCCGACGATCAAATCGGAACATTGAATCATCTTACCCCAGAAGTGGTGGCTCAGACGGCACGGGAGGAAATCCGGACGGGACAACGCGTGTCGCTCAAATATAGTACTTTTTGATGATTTGTCTTAATTTACCTAGGCTAATGTCCGATATAGCTCGTCAATGACAGGCCCGTCGCATCCCAAACTTGGTAGGAAATGCTTAGATGTGAAATTGATCAACAAGGAACCTGTTAAGGTGGCGCATGATGATGAGGTAACTATACCAAATGTTACTTTGGATTATATCGTATGAACGAATTAACGCCATTTCGCCCTTTCCAGTGGTCGTTTAATTCCCAGATCAGCTCGCAGTGGGACGGGTTCCGACATTATGGATACCAGAAAGAAAAGGTCTATATACCCCTAACTCGACCATTCATGCTTGATGTCCACTCATATCTCAAATACTCAGGTCTATTTTATGGGCCACACAGCAGAGGAATTCCAGGCCTCGACCGTCAACGGCATCCACCGTGCGTATGATCCTACAACTTTCAAGGCCCAAGAAAACAAATCAACTAAACAAGTAAGATATTGCCAAACAAGGCATCGCTGGCCGAGGTATCCTGATCGACTAGTACAAATGGGCCACCTCCCAACCCGAGATGAAAAACATCATTGGTGCATTCACTCCCCACGCCATTTCCTTCTCCTATCTCCTGAAGGCCGCTGCATCACAGGGTCTGAAGCCGGAGGATTTCCGTCCAGGAGACATCCTCTTCAACGGTAGTGGCTACATTCATCAATACGAGACCCTTGCGGCCGAAAAGCGAGACACGCTAGCCGCGCGCTATCAGACGCAAAAGCCCGAAAATATCGGCGTCGAGCCATCAGAGCCGTTGCTGCAGTTTCTCTGGGAGAAGAGGACAGCCGCGGTCGCTGGGGACTCGAGATCTTTTGAGGTGTGGCCGTGTACGAGGCCCGAGTGGCATTTGCATGAGTGGTTGCTGGCTGGGTGGGGGATGCCGATTGGTGAGTTGTTTGATCTCGAGGAGTTGAGTCGCATGTGTGCGCGGATGGGGAGGAATACATTTTTTGTTTCGAGTGAGGTGTTGGATGTAAGTTTCCTTGTTCGGTGTTGATGAGACTGGTGCTAATCTGGGTTGGTTTAGGTTCCTGGTGGTGTGGCGAGTCCGCCGAATGCGTTGGCGTTTTTCTAGGGGCACTGTTTAGGTGATTGCTTGAGGCTGAACATGTACATGTTTTACGAAGAATTAAATACTGGTGTCGCCATCATGCAAGAAAAAGATTCTTGACATATATATCCTGTGCTATCATATCCCACCAGATCCAACAGAACACACAACCTCCTGCGAAACCAGATCCAGACAAACGGAGTAAAGACAAACACTCTTGACAGAATCAAGTAGCGAACCTCCACTCCGTCACATTCCCACTCTCTGCCTCTGCCTCGTCCAATTGTTTGTTCTTCCGCATACACCACCACCGGGTCATGACGGCCGAGATAATCACTAGTCCACATCCCGCAATAATGATTCCTCCACCCGTCTCGTATCGAGGCTCCTGCGACCGAAGGAAGAAGTAGGGCGTGAACCAGTGTGAGACAGAGGAGACGCAATTGGCAATGGCGATCAGCGCGGCACGTTTCGTTCGGGGACGTGGGACGACGGTGGTTTCCCAGGCGATTTGGATCTATTGTTAATCAAAATGTTAGTATTCTTTCTACGTACTATAACAAAATGGGGTCATTCAGAGGAATGGTGTTTGGCATACATTCAATCCGACGTAAGGCCCCGTGCATAGCAATACCAGCCCGAAGTATCGCGCGCCGGGATTCAACGTTGCGATCATAAGCACGGCGCCGACGAGAGCAACCATCACTGGTGCGACGATATGCCAGCAATGATCTAGCGTTCTACCGGACGACCAAGAGATGACCAGGGTCGCGAAGTAGGCAATGAAATACGGCGGAGCCTGCACAAGATATGTCACGACCTGGGAGAAGTTCAAGGTACCGACAATCTAAAAACTTTGTCAGCGTGTTCTCGGCTCTGGTTAACACAAATAGCCAAAAATGCACGTACCGAAGGGAAGAAATCCTTGAACGATTGAGCAATAATCAGTGAGAAATGGATCGCCGAGAAGAACCAGGTAAACGGGTCCTTGATGGCCAGGAGCACTCCGCCCCAATGACTCCCTTCGTCGTCCTCGCGGACGCCACCGGCAGAGAGGACTTGACGGTACTGTGCCATCGCAGCCTCTTCCTCATTGAACCAGCGACTACCGGTGTTGTCGGGGAAATTAGGGATAAAGCCGTAGGCCAGCACTCCCACGATAATACTGACGATGCCTTCCAAAAGAATGAACCATTGCCAGGCGCGAAGACCCGCGATTCCATCCATGTTCGTAAGGATTCCCGCCGCAAGGAGACCGGAAAACGCGTTGGAAATAGTGTTTCCCGCGTGCCAGATCCCCATGCGTAATGGCGATTCTTCGCGAGTATACCAGGACGAGGTGAGCAACGACACGGCAGGGATGAACGGGCCCTCGGCGAGACCGACGAGGAAACGACAGAGACAGAATCCCCAGCCGGATGAGAGAGCCGGCATGCAAATAGTCACGGCCGACCAAGCCAACATAATGGATGGGAAGATGATGCTTGGCTTTCCTTTGGCGATGAACACGTTGGCAGGAACTTGGGAGATGATGTAGCCAACATAGAATAGCGAGATTCCAGCAGACCAGACGGTATCGGTCATGTGCAAGTCATCCTGCATACCAGCCAGGCGGGCATTGGAAACATTGATACGGTCAAGGTAGCTGGGAATAAATCATAAGCATCTAGTTTCGTTTGATCATCCAAGTAGATTTTAACTGCGAACTCACCTCATCAGAAGCATCATGGTCACACAAGGCAGAAAACACCAATCCAACTTGCTGAGCACAGCCTTGTTCAATCTCTCCAACTCCTCTGGAGTCTTATTCTGAAGCACTGGAAACAGAGAAAGCAGCTGCTGCTCTTGGGAAACATGTTCCAGATTCTCCAAGACAATATCGTCTTTGCTCAGGCTAGAACGTGTATGTGCCATTGTCACCACAGTATCTCACTCTGTCTCTGACCAGAGTAATCCGACACTGACTGACAAGATTGTTCGGTGGGCTCGCTTTTATAGACCACAAGCACAGCCTCTTTTGCCAGAAGTAACCCCCAGAAACCCCGCAATCCCCAGCTTTTCATAAATCTGGGGCATCCACACGGAATAGAGGATCATGTCATGGGGAGTATCAAGTACGTCCGACTTGGCGAATTCGGGGTCGGAAAAGTTCCGTATCCAATAAAGACACTCGGACTAGCACAACGGGTTCCATGTTGAGCTTAGTGGTTTGGCTAGTTGGCCCTATTGTCAACGGCGTGTGACTGGCTTTCAGAGGACTTTGTTGGATTATCTACCTATTTTGTGAACAGGGTGTTAGCACTGATCTTGTGTAGATTGATTTTCATCCGAACCCATTGCTCACTCAGCAAAGATTTGGACATTTGAACTGGTATCAGCTTATAGAATGGTCTCGGAACACTCACGGCGGTGTTGACTCTTTCAATCTCAGCATGAAGTCAATTTTGGATGGTTGACTGGCCATCTGCGATTGAGAACGTGGTGAGAAGCAAAACTCAGCTCAGTCTTGTGTGACACGTGATGGATAGTTAAACGAGCGAGAGATCCAGAATTCAATCAAAGGTAGACTGGGCACAATCAGCTGTAGGTAATATTATGCTGTACGTGTCGTAGACAATTTTCTCCGTAGCTGATCTGATGCTTTCCAACTATGAAGTTCCTAAGATCTCCTAGATTCCTGTCAGATGAGGGACTGGGATGTTCTTGCTTAGACAAGTTCTAACCAAAGACAATTTAGCAGTGTTACAATTACGAGAAGATGCAATAAACTGTCAAAAACATAGCATTAAAACGAAAACCACCAATGCTACCTTAAAATCTAACAACAGGCAAGCACGCTGCTTTTTCCAGCCAAAGATGTAAAACTCCACGCGCAACCTCCAAACACTCAAAGACTCCCGCCTCTCGCAAAAAAACTGTAAACATCGATCGTTGCTCTGGCCAAACATGGCCAGAAGCATTGAACACCGCCTCGAGCGCCCTCGCTTCCATGAATCTATCCAAAAAGTCACAGGTGCTAAAACAGAACAAAAAAACGAAACCGCCTCAAGCCCGATATGCCCCCGGTCATTAGAACCATAGTCCTTTTTTTGTGTTGCTTGCGTCTCTTTCGGTTAACAAAACAGACGACGAAAAAAGAAAGGCAAAAACAATAGATAAAAACAAGCGGTCGAATAAAGAGATAAGAACACAATAACAAAAGAAAGCTGACAATGTTTATATATAATCGAAAATGTCCATAAAGGAACCAACGGAAGGGCGCTATGTGCAAGGTATGTTGTGGCGTTGATAAGTGTCCAGGCGCCATCAGGGTAAAAAAAGTCTATCGATCATCTATACAAGTCGTTCAATTCGTTCAAACCAGGCCAAATGCCGTTGGTGTTTCTCACTCGCGCGAGAGTCCCATGTGGGAGTGGCCTATCGACCCTGTGCGATAGCCTGAGCTTCGGAAAGACAGCTGGTCCATATGGGTGGGCTTGTCGCAGCGGAGATTAGGTAGGCCATGGGTTATGTCCTGGGGATGAGCCATCGACATTTGGTAGGGGAGGTGAGCCGAGGCCACGGTCTGGTCGGCGGTGCCGTACTCGAGAGGATCGAACATGTTCTGCCTGAAAGGAGGCGCCCATGTATCGAACTGGCTCACGGAATGTTGCATCGGCATGGCGGCTGGGCGCTGAGACATCATCTGGTCTCCGGCAGTCGAAGCTGAGAACGACGGTGGGGCCAAGTAGTCGAACGTCTGGGTTTGCTCGCTGGGGCTAACTAATGCCGATGGTGGTGGTTTGATCATGCTGGGGGGGGAGTAGTCATTCGCGTACTCGGACGAGGCGGAATAAAAGGATCGGTCGTGTCGAGGCTGCTCCCCAAGGCCGATCGGTTCGGACAACGGGAATAGTTGACTCCTGTCGGTTCCCTGTCCTGACAAACCCATGTCAACAGTCGATGTGAAAGACCCAGACGCCTGTTCTGCGGAGGATGATGGCGTCAGGAACTCGTCATCCGTCTCCTCTTCCTCCTCGGTATCCTCCATCTTTGGGTCTTGTTCGCTGACTGCATCTGCGTCCTTCTCGCCCTTTGCGCTAGAATCTCTGTTGAGGACGTATACCACAGTTGTGGCGTCTGGCAAAGCGTAAGCCCACTTGATCATGAATGATTCTGTTTCATTTTACATACCAACTTCTCCTCTCTCGAGCCGTTGCTCCATCCGTCGGACGCGGAAGATTTCGTCGAAGATCTCGATCTTCTCAGGGGGCTTGAGCTGCCGGCGAGCGTCATGTGCAACCTCCTGGAGCTTTTCAGGAGTGATGCCGGTTCTGTCAAGCTTGCGCAAAATGTGAACCAAAAGCGCCACTCTCTCTGTAGGTCTAGCGTTAGAGTATCTGCAGGACATTAGATGGGGGAATCATGTTAACTCACGGTCTTTTCTCAGGTGGTCAGGCTCCTTGTGGTTGACCGCTGAGGGCCACCAGTCCGGCTTCGTCTTTTCCGGGTCACCCTTCTGGCCTGCACCTCGAGGCCTGCCTCCGTTGTAAGGATGTTTGACTTGCTTGCGAGGCTCGATAAATTTGATGAAAGCCTTCGCAATCAGTCTGCAGTTGATCTGTTGGAAGTGCTTCAAAGCGTTCTCGTAATATTCCAGGACCTTTTTCTCGTCGCCGATCTCAAGCCCGATCATGTTCGTTGTCGAGTAGGGAGGCATCTCTTCCACGGGGTCAGAGTATTCCAGTACAGCGCTCTGGTAGGACGATCTGCGTCTCTTTTTCTGGCGGGTGAATTCCTCGGGGCGACCATATCCGTACGCTGGTAGCCCAATACCGGGAACTCCTGTTGGTGGTTAAAATCGGTACGATCAACTCGAAAGGGTATGAAATCACATACTGCGTAGCATAGGCTTGTGATATCCGATCCTTGTTCCAAGGGCTTCCAGGAATCTTTCTCGCACCTCCGGGGTAAACACGGTGCCGTTCTGTTCGCGTATGGACGAAGACTCCGAAACCTTAAGCTTCCCCGATCCGTCCAAGTAGATCAGGGCGTAATGAGAATAGGGGAGGTTCATGGACGAGCGCATCGAGGTTCCCATGGACTACAGTGACCGGGTTAGCGCTACATCGGCCCGACAGTATGGTGGAATCTTACTGGAGCATGTTCCCAACCAACGTAATCATCCTGCAGGGACGAGGCCGGCCGTTTCATGGCTCCTGTCCCGGAGACAGATGCGTTGACCACCATGATGAGACAGAGCAGTCACGAAGAATCGAGATAATTGGGATGTTAGATAGGATCAAGCTAAGCAACCTTGGCTTTTGGAAGTCACGAAATTCAGAGTTGACAGCCAAGAGAAAGCATGAAGATCTTCAGCGAGCTGATCCGGAGAAGACAAGGTCGTCAAGAGAGGATCGAAGGCCAATTTGTACCCTCACGGACGGAGCGCACTGGAGTCCGAGGAGCAAAGCTACGAGTCCAGTCGCGACGGACGCCACACCAACGACTATAAAATTAGCAACCGGAACGGACTCGAGAAACGAAAAACGAGAGGGGATGAGAATACAACCCCGCTATCTGGTGCGGTTTCCCGTCGGCGAGGACTGGCAGCCCCAGGCGCACCAATGGCCGCCGAACAGGGAGGGTCGGAACGTTGCGCATGGGGAGGATCCAGCTACTCACAGGGCTTGGAGGGGAAAAAGCAATAAGCACGGTCCCGAGACAACCCAGCAGGAGTACAGGTGAGATGCCAATAGCCGCTTTAGGCACACCAACAACAGAAAGTCTGTCGATAGGCGAACTGCGATAGGGTGACAACGAATGGAGAATATATCTTCTTTGTGAGGGCAAACAGGGATTGTAACACCGGCGGTTGGAGGGTCGATCCCGAGGATATAGATGGATGGAAGGATACTTGGGAGAATTCCAATAGATGGATACTTCTCAAACGGGAGAGAAGCGAAGAGTAGTAGAGAATAAGAAGCAGAGAGAAAAGACTGGAGTAAAGAAGGTTTGGTCGAGACTGTTCGGGAGGAAGAATGGAAAATAAAAAAAAGCCAAATGATAGGGAAGAATGAGGTCTTTATAATAAAGGTGGACAAGCCCAGGACCGGAGGGGACTTTTGTTCTGGGCCAGGGTATGGCAGATAGACTGATTGACTGATCGAGATGGGATCTAAGAGCGCCGCGCAGACGAGCAGAAGAAGTACGTCCCAACTCAACTGTAACTACAGAGTCTACAGACACTCCACACCTTCCCCCATGCCCTGTCCCCCCTCCCGATTTGGCAGCAGTGATTACCCCCCAAGACCCATTAACATGGATCATCCTTGAACAAAGCCGAAACACAACGAAAAGCACCAGTGCCACTGCGGCTGCAGCCATGCCAAAGGACATGCAGTAGGGCGATAATTGATTTTGTCCTCATTTTTTTCATGTCCACTTTAATTAATTTTGTCATTATTCAATTATTTACTTTTTGTAAGCATTTAATTTTTTACATTTTTCTTTTTTTACCTGCTGACACTTTTTTTTTCTTTTTGAATATTCTGATTTTATTTTCTCTACGCAGTACTATTTGTAGATCGTGGACTAGCTCACCATGGCCCTCTGCCCCAGACTCCTCTGAACATTTCTCCTCTGCTTCTTCAGTACAAAAGCACCGTGGCGTATCGATAATTGGTCTCCACCGACCACCGCCGACTCCCAGCACCGTATTGTCGGGCTTAGTGTCTCTTGGATCCCCGACCTTCGTATTCATTCTCACGCTGAAGTATTTATAATAGCCGGTGGATAGTTAGCCAGTTGCCTGTAGAAATAAACATTTCGGTCGCCGTCAATTATTCCTTTCTTATTTAATCATGATGAATGACAAAAGCACGGCACCAGCCCTAGTAGGCTAGTAGCCTGTTAGTCGACTCGCTAGTGCTTTAGTTAGCTTAGGAATGTAACCGCCGCTCAGGGTCAGGGATGGGCTACCAAGGCCTTGGGGGTGCTTTTTTATTTATTTATTTTGTTTAATCATTTAAAAGTTTTAGGGAATAAAAAAAAAACAAACAAGAAAAAAAAAGACCTCCTAACCACCTTGTGCCGAGACTAACCATTGATTGGCAGTTGCTTGCCAACTCCGACTGGGTTTGATTCCCAAACGCTGCCGTTGTTGAGCTTGGACTTGACCTTGCTCCTTTTTTTTCTGTCCAGTTTTATTTTTATCCTTCCATTCCTGTATTTTAATTACCGCTTTCCACCTGACAGGAACCGGCACCGGACGAGGTACTCGCTAGACCCGAAAGCTCTCCGACCATGCTCTCAGGCTTAGGGTGCCCGTTCCTTGGTCTTCTCTTACAGTGGCTCTTCTCCCAGCCCCGCCAAACAGACCTTTGCTCAGTTCTTTTGGAGGTGCACATGAGGAAGAGACGGATCTGTAGCTCCCCGTAGCAAACCTACGTATTCCCCCTCACTCGTCTGATCTCCAACCAGTGACGGTTAGTATATGCCTTTTTAACCAGGTATGCTTTCGGAAGGCTTGCAGACTTGTACCACGTAATCGCAATCCACACAAACACACCCCCGAAACACAGACCACCGATTGAGCCTGTCGTAAAGGCTGTGTACACCGGAGTGTGTAGTCAATGTCATCGGCCTCGAGATCACGCACAGACCCGCCTCTAGGTAGGTATCGCCAGGGCCACGCCGCCCGAAGGTTCTCTCACACACACACACACACACACACACCTCTCTTCCTTGCTCTTTCTCTTTCTCTCTTTGTTTCGTTCTTTCGTTGTTGTCACACGTAACCAGTCCACGCTGGGACTAGGGTATGGAGAGGTTAAAAGTACTTCCTCTGTAGATTGATTGTCCCCTACCCCGTACATACATACACCATACGCCAATGGCAGTTTAGACCGGGCTTTAGAACGATGGCTTCGAACAGAAGTACGGAGGAGTGATATTCTCCCTGTACTTACAGAGAGTAGTTACCTCAGGATTCGAGCCTCCGTACCCGTCATCAATAAGTTCATCACCTCAGAGATCTTGAGTTGGTCAGTTCGCATACTCCGTACTCCGTACTCGATACTACTTACTCACTACGTACGTAGATAGGGGAGGGAGTGATTCACGCCAACAACTACCGCACTCGGTAACAAAAGAAAAGAAAAGAAAAGAAAATGACTAGGGACATTTACATAGACATGCATCGTAGGTACGGAGTACTCCGTGTGTATGAACATGTACAGTACGTACTGAATATCTTATGCTACAACATAAATTACCCACGGAGGAACTCGGTCTCGCCAAGTACGCGCCCGCTCGGTAGTAGTCACCTGATCGACTCCGCAGGACACCTTTTTCTTTTCCTATGCAGACGAGGTTGCGCAGTGTCGTTGCAATATTCACCGACTTCTTACGAGCATTCATGTATATTATCTACAGTCCGGGATATTTTTGAAGCAGGACTCGACCGTGGGGGGTGGTTTATTTAGCATTATTGCACGCCCTCGGTCCCATGGTACAGAGTTTAGACACAATACGATACCACGGATCAATACAGCCTTTAAACGGGCAGTTTCCCCTTAGGAGTACAAAGAAAGAAAATCGAAAGAAGTCAAGATCGAACAAGATGGACTCAAATCTTGATTAAACTACGTTAGACACAAATAGCCAACAATAAATAATCAAATAATATGAACAAAAAAAGTACCTACCCATCAGTGAAGTAGTATTATCCACACAGTAGGTAGTAGTATGAATTAGGATACCACCGCGAACAGACCCGAACACAGGTAAACGACATCAAACGCAGGATGAAATTACGATGAGCCACGGACCTCAGCAAGCCAGTCATTTCCCAACCCTCCCCCCTTCGATCAGGGCGGATCTCAACCGAATGTGCCCCGACGCTAGCCACAGACCCCCGCAGGCCAATGAGCAAGCTCGAGGAGCTGTCCCCCTTCGCCAGACGATCTTCCAACCGTAGGAACGATCGGCTGAAGGGGGGCTTGTGCATGGCCCGAGACGCTGGACTGTGGGATTCGACTTACGGGCTTAGGCTGTGGTCAGTGGTTAAGTGACTATGGTGTTTTATCGTACTGGGGGTAATTATGTAGGTACTGAGGATGTGTACGTACGCAGTACACAGTACGAAGGAACGAGCAAGTGATGAGAACTCTTTTCTCCGTGAGCCTCTATGTTCTGAATTCCTGAATGGCCCCTCCCAGTGAGGGGAAAGGTGACATACCGAGCGTACTCCGGTGTAGCATTGACCGGGAGGGCACAAACAGACCTTCCGCTCTAGTTCCCTGAATCAGGTTAGGAAGCCAGCCGAAGTGTGTACATACCAGGGTACAGGGAGAGTTTAAGCCCGCAGTATGGGGTAGGGGAGACCTTGCCAATATTAATGGTGGTTGATCGCAGTCAGGGTTTAAATCCAGAGCTGACACGGCCACAGAGCAACTGACCATTTCTAATGCCTGCACCGCAAAAGCGAAATAAAAGGTTAACTACTGTAGGTACGCTACTTGACGTAAAAGAGTGCTGGAAAGTGAGCGGGGGAAATATTCGCAACCTAGGCCCGAGGGGGTCATTCTGTCGCTAGGTATTTACTGAGAAGGGTCTAAGATGTTAGAACTTCCACACACTGCAACTACTTGAGGTCGTTTAAGACAAAGAAAATAAGAGAGTAGGCCAGCACAAATCAAACATAATACACGACTCGGATAATCCGGTCGGTCTGTTGCCCGTGGAGAGTGGAGATTACCTACCTATCAGGTTTCTTTGTACGACTCCGTGTATATGTATGTATCCATGCGTGTAAGTAGATACTCTATATAGTACAAGACCTTCGATCGCATCGAGAAGGAATTTCCTAAATCGGTCCCAACAGACTAAGTTCTGGATTGCCACCCGGCTGTCAATCTGCTACAGTCTAACCAGCTGCTCCCCCTTACCTGGTCGTTGGAAATGCCAGGGGCAGACCAAATGACAGCAGACCGCGGGAGGGTCTCGGGCGTTGCCTTACCTAGACGGCGATCAGACTCCATCGATTGCCGAAAGTCAAGACGACCTGAAAGTATATTCGGTGGCCATACGGAGTCGGGCTAATCGATCACTCATGATGGCCACTCCGGAGAAAGGGAGGGCTTGGTTATAGTTCGCAGTCTATACTGTCCCTGTCCCCTTCCAGCTTGTTTCTACTTTTTTTGTCTTCCGGCGCCGCGGGTAACTTTTGCCGACGGGCACGCCAGATTGTCAATGTCGCGTTCTGGAACGGTGATTGGAATTTCGAATTAAGGATGGGGGTGGGGTTGTGGCATGGCATACGATAGACTTTGCCTCTGGAGGTAGTACGAAGGAATCAAACCAAATCTTGATTTTGCGCGATTTGGGCATCGAGGTGGCACCCTGCTGTCTACCTACACCGTCAGGAGAAGAAAAAAAAAAAGTACACTGTTTGCTACTGCCCTCTGTGGGTTTGGCCCCAAGCTGAAACCTGACCGCACATGGCATGTTATTCACCCGGTTTAAGTTGGGCGAAGAAAAAAAGAAACCATAGGGAAAATAGGTTGCAGTATGCTGTGCGATAACTATAATGGGACAGATAACATACTCGAGATATAGTTCTCTGGGCACGTACTGCTGATTTACTCCGAGGAGATGGTTTGATCTTCCTGACCCGGAAATTCTGGCATTGATTGAGATAAGATATGTAATGAAACGAGGAGCGCCTCGGCGGGCACCGGCTCCAGGCCCAAACCACTAATTCCTGTGCGGGAGACAAAATAGTGCAGGCTAGGGATACGCGTAAAAGAACAACAAAGGTAATAAATGCTAGTGCTCAACCCCTACAACTTAGTAGGCACTAGGGAGTCGCAATAGCAATCAATTCGAAGTTGACAGAAGTACTTGGACTAGGCTCCTGGATTTTTCTTTGTATCGTGACAATAAAATTTCGTCTAAAGGCTCGGACACGACCATGATCGAGTCGCATCAGTGATTACAGGCTTGGTGTGGACGAACTATATTTTCACCACCGCCATCGGGTCAAACTGCTTCACACCCCTGTCTTGTCAGGCACTTTCTTTTAGAGAGGCTAGGGGTTTAAATTTTCAAGCAGGTGACCATCACCCGGACCTCCCATTAGTAAACGAGACAAAGTACGATACTTCCCGAGAGTCAGCAAGACATGCCAAAGTCAAGTACACAGACAGTGTGTGTACTGTGTAGATTATTCCGTAGGGGGGGGTAGATCAGCCCCAAAGGCAGGTTCTAGACCGTCTCTCACCTCGCGACCAAAAAAGTAAATCGAATGGCCAGCCGCGATGACGTGCACCGACGAAACGTGCCATGATTCCAGTGCAGCTCTTATGGCGGCATGGAGTCGCAACGTGGCG
Organism: Aspergillus affinis; assembly: GCF_023601865.1. Classification (NCBI taxonomy): domain Eukaryota; kingdom Fungi; phylum Ascomycota; class Eurotiomycetes; order Eurotiales; family Aspergillaceae; genus Aspergillus; species Aspergillus affinis. Next base: position 108,282 of record NW_026515830.1, read on the forward strand.
GCATGAGGGGTTTCTACTGTAAACAGGAGATAACTACATGCAGCAAACATCAAACGGTGTGGAAAAGAAAAGGGGGCGGTCAGCGCCGATAGGGACGGTAGAAATGAATGCATGTCCAGTTCATGGCAAGACTCACCGCCACGATATCAAGATCACTTGGGAGTCGGTCAGTGGACGGGCTTGTCGCTTGCATATGTACGAGGCAGGCAATTACGTCGGTGTGCAGGAGGGAAAACGTTGCCAGAGTCATGACAGTTGGCAGGTTGATAGTATTATAATTAGTATAGTAGAACGAGACTGACCAGGATATTTTTTCCGCTTGATGTCATCAATCATCATCGCCGCGATGGCCGACCGATGGATGCCTCGACGACCGCCTGAGGCAGGTGTCCCGTGGTTACCGCTTTCTCCCCTCGAGACGCGAGACCAGCAGGAACTGAAAATAATCTCGATCCCACTCCCCATTGACGACCTCCCCCCACCTGGTTCATTTCTTCGTCGTCTGCACCCAACAGAATTAGGAAGTCATGACTACTCGGTAATATGTCGATGATCAGAAACATGAGAAAAGACCTCAGTGACTAAGCGATAGACGGGATGGTTAACTAACTGACGAACTAACCGAACTAACTAGGAAAACAGAAATTTAGGAGAAAGGGGGGTAAAATGTGACAGCCCCAAGTGGAGAGCCCGAGGAGATTAAAGGTGAGCCCTGACATCCTTATTGGATCCGACAGCGCCTGCCAGTCGGACGACCCTAAAGGTCTTCATCCAGTGACAATACTTATCGCGCTCCGGGACTCGCTGACTGCTAACTTTCCTCCTAGTTGGAACTCACCATCTCCCGATCGGGCAGGTCGGTGGGCCTAAAGTTGGTGCTTCAGAAGTTCAGGCGAGGGGCAACACGCCTTGGCAGCCCTCCGAGTCCAATGACCAAGATGAGGGAGGGGTGGCTGTGATTATTGGTAGTTCTGGCTTGATCCTCCGTATAGTAATCGCTTCATTTTGTACTTTGGTCCTCACGGCTGACGATAACCCGGTGCTAGGACTACACTAACCACGGAGTCGCGAGGCGATCAGGATCAGATCAGTTCCTGTCAGGGTATAACCGCCGTGATAAGAAGCGAGAAGTGGGTGAAGGATTGCCGTGTGTGCCGCCTCATTGGGATCCAGGTACCTGGTTCGCAAAGAACGAAAGAACCTGCTGGAGCTGGAGCTGGAACTGGAACCGAAACATCGTAACTCCGACGTCCCGAGGCGAGGTTCCACCGACGAGCAAGCCCTAGCTGAGTAGTTCGACCGCCATGGATGAAATCCCTTCCGATATGGCTCTTCAGGTAACATAATGAAATGCGGAATACGACCGGATCACGATTTGCAATTGCAACTCGGGAATGAGTTCCAGGGGTGGGTCATATCGATGACGAGATTCATCTTCATCGGCAGGATCTTACACGTACACTGACGAAAGTACATACTACGGATACTACACCGTAATGCCTACACTCTACATACTACGGAACGCACAGTTCCAATATTACATCCCTACACAGGGAAAGCGGTCGAGTCTCATAATAATGGCGCCCCTCCAACCCCTGCAACGCAAGCGCGACGTGCAGAATCGACCCTTGTACGCAGCAGATCAGGCTCCGTGGCGTCATCAAGGGCTGACAAAGCCTCGTTTGGAACTCAGGTACGGTTACGCGATTCAAGGAATTCAATATACCGATTGTCGGGTGATCGCGGGAAACAGGCAAAGAACCCAAAGACACCGCATCCAATGTTCCAACTCCAAACTCCAAAGTGTCCGAAGAGCCAATTTAGCGTTGGGGACTAGAGCCAAAGCAGAACCCATCATTGGGGATGAGGATCCGACTAGTTGTCAGCTAAGGCGTTAAGTTGGGCGACGCGACCCCCCGCCCAACCCGTACTTTTGGGATTTGGCCCTGGGGGCTGTTGACACTTGACTGACACCGTCTCCACCCGGCACCAGCCTCCTTCAAAAACAATAAAAATAAAAATAAAAATAAAAAAATAGTAGATTAAAGGAGAGAGGAACCAAAAAGGGGGAAGGGAGATCTGACAGGCAGGCGGACCGACCGAAAGTCATGAAAGAAGGCAGCCCCGTCACCCATGGAAGAAATTGAAAATCAATGTGAATTTATGACTTAAAAAAGCGGGGCGGGGACGGCGGCCCGGGGGGCGCGGACCGAACGTCGCCAACGCTTGTCATCAAAAGCAAATATACGATCTGCCTGTCAAAGCCCTGTCAGTGACAGTCCAGACCCCCCACCGAGCGCAGTCAGACCCGCTTCCACGCCATCATTCAGTACAGCCTTCTCCGAGATTGAGCCCGATGATTGGTCGATGAGGTGCAATCGCCTTCTCGCATCGTGAGAACCGATCTGCTTTCCTGGGATTGTGTTCATCGCGTCTCATGCATCCTTGTCCGGAAGGGAACCGGTGACCTGGATGACATAAAGTACCGTCGTCCTCGCGCGCCCGGGCATGTCCCTCCAATCTCCCCTTTTCCCCTTTTGCTCATGCGTTTCCCTTTCCCGGGATAAAGGTATCTTTGTCTTCTGGGTCTTATCAGGAACAGTGAACCCGACGCCAGGTTGATGGGAAACCGATCCTTGCAGTCGGCGGTCCAGCTCCTTTCCCGGCCACTCTCTGACATGTTATGGAGCTCATATGGGGCGTCGGACTGGGATTCTGCTGCAATTCCCCTGGCGAGGCATGACTAATTAAACATTTGACGTGGCACTCATTAAACTTGGGTAGACTGCGGATGGATTTGTTACGAATAATGTCGTTGCCGAGTCTGCAGTCTGTACGGAGTGCACTGAGGTCCTTCTGCATAGTTTCTATCCATATGTACGTATATAGTTAAGGTCGCGAGCGGTTTACGAACCGGTGAGACAACGACTCGACAGGATCAGGCGGCGACGCGGGCTGCCAGAGCTTACTGACTACGGAGTACTTACTGCCTTTTTATCCCCTTTTGGCCATCCAGGATAGATCAGTCATCCTCTACGGCCTCAGGTATGTATGTACTGTGTAGTTAACTAATTCCGGCCTTTCAAGCCAGCAAGGACGCCCAAAAGCCAGCATGAGACAAAATAATCCACCACATCTAGACCTCATAACGGAGTAGATATTCCCCCGAATCAATAAACACAATACGACAAACCAAAAAGAGCATATCGCGTTTCTGTGCCACCACTCAACTCAAATCATATCAAATCCAAGCTAATCCCATATCTCTGATACATCATACTCAATAACAAAAACGAAAAAGAAGACAAGAAAAGATCAACGAACTAACTAACTACAGAATACTGGATCCTCGATCCAGTCCAGTCCAGTCTCCCCATGGCCCATTCCATCGCCCGACCGGGCCGAGCCTATGCAGAACACTCTGCATGTAATGAGAGGTATCGAATATATCTGTTGTACGACAATACTACTGTATGCACGTAGTCTCCTGTATCCAGAGGAATTAGATAAGCTATTCTCCGAGGAGACAGGTAACTCGAGAGAAACTTGAAAAAGGAAAAGAAAAAAAGAAAAAAAGAAAAAAAGAAAAAAAGAAAAAAAGAAAAAAAGAAAAAAAGCAACATGGTTTGTGGGGGACCGGGGCAGATAGCATGTATCGGCGATAGTATCCGGCTGGACTTTGCCATGATGATTGGATTATACGCAACACAGTAGGTAACTACTCCGCACCTAGTCTAGGTATACAGACTAACACCCGTCAGAGGAAGGTAGGTACTAGGTACTAGGTATCCTCAAAGCGACGGTTTCAGTCCAGCAGATTGCATGGTGCAGAATCGTTAAGCATAATGAAACCGCCTACGGATGCTCCGTACCCTCACCTTAGGCGTATGGTTCAAACGCCCACATGCAATAACCCTCACCCAGCACCCTATCACTAAAAAAGTAGAGTTTTGTGCCATCCACCTCAAGGTTGCGGGTAATGCCGGGAAAGTCAAAGCGTTGCCCTCCGAACCATGGAACTCGCCCACATAGTTGCAATTCGGCCTAGAGTTACGTTACTTCCTCACTTCAAGGTCTGAGCCGGGCGGGGAAGACCAGCCTTCCCGTTCCCTACCCTAATTAGCGACGGAGGATCCGTACTGAGTATCCGTACAGAATAATCAATCTGGACTCGTCAATTACCTTCTGGAACAGCTCATATCAATCAAGAGCCATTTCCTCCTCCTGGTTAGTAGAAAACAAGGAAAACAGGAACCAAACGGATACGAAGCCCAATAAACCTTCCACGGAGGACTCTGCTGCGATCGATATATTTGAATTTGAATTTCCGTGCCCCCCATTTGCTGCAAGTCAATATTTGTGTTACAGCTGATCTCATGCGCCGGGGGGAACGCGCAACGGGGAGAGACGGCAAGGTGCATGGCCGTGTCCGAGTGCTTCTCGTGACAGATGGGATGGCGATGTCTGATTTCACTCTTTTCGCTCTCTTTTTGGGTGGGTTGGGTGGTGGGAATATGATAGATGATGAGGATCTGATATACTCTTTCTCCGTAATGGGAGGGGAGAGGGAAAGCGGGACATGAAAAAGAGGGCCTGCCGAAGAAGAAGAAAAAGAAACCCAACGAGTGGGCAGGACTCCAGTCTCCATACTCCGTACAGGATAACACGCAGGAAAACTGGAGAAACTGGAGAAACTGGAGACTCAGGATCAAGTATCCGACTTCCGCCCGCGCCTAAGAGACAGGAATAAAATAAAATAAAATAAATCACTCAATAAATCGGATCGCGCGAAATCTGACCATGGTTGGGACCCGCGCGGAGTGGATCCCAGATGCAGGCAGTTCAATCGGTCATGATTCAAGAAATCCGGATGGAACAGGGGGAGGGGGGCTATTGGTCCGTAAAATGCCCGCGGCGTGCTGCCTCCACCACTGTCGGGTTTATTGGTCCCAGGCCGGGAAGCAGAGCAGGGATGATCCATGTTGTCGGATGCAAATATCGTGGGTGCTGCACGGCGATGATATCAGTCCCTTTCTATTCTCGGTCTCGGTGGGCGTTTGGCTGGCTGACTTTGGTTGTCCGTCATTTTCTCGTCCGAATGTCATTCTCCACATTTCTACACATTCTGTTCTGCCTCCTCAATTGGAAGGCCCTCAAACGGAGTTGGTGATCGTCGTCGATCAAACCACTGAAATGCCCGGGTTTCTCAATGCGTGTCGCACTTCTTCACGAGATCTCGCTTCGAGGGATCTACGCACTGTCCGAATGACTTGGCTATAGGGTCGTTCCTAGAAACGATTCCTACGTACACAGTACTCCGTATATAGTTAAATGGTCTGGTTCGGCGAAGGAACCAAGACCGGACCCTGTACTACGTGATGCACGTCCATGATCAGGGATGGCCCTAGACTCGACTCGACCGTTTTCTGCTTTCTTTTTCTGTGCCCTTCATCAAGTAGACAAAGAACGCAGAAAAGGCCGGCTCTAAATCCTTCCTACCGGTCTCTCCAACTGCCACCTCACCTACGGTGTACAGTAGTTAGTGTCGATTAAGCCGTACCGGTCCATCATTGACAGGTCAACGACTCGCTAAAATGGTCTGGGTTGAGATATGGAGACGAGGACCCAGTGTCTCCGTATTGTGTACTTCTTTCTAGTTGCTACTCCAGCCTCAAGGCCAGGTTACCCTTGTCTTCTTTATCGAGGACTCCATCGAGGGCTCACCAATTCCGGGTTCTAGAACTACGGATGTGCATGATCCACTGGTCATGATCGTTTCCTGGGTTCACTCGGTCGCATGCAGACAGGGAGGCTTGGTTTCGTCTGGGATGTAGCATGTAGATAGAGTTCTTGATCGGTGTGTAGTTGGAAGACTTTCTATAGAGGACAGAGCACAGACGACACAGACCGGATGACGGAGGGCACGGAGGAATTACTCGAAATGGCTGTTGAAGGCTGTTGAATACTAGCCAGTAACTTAGTTAGTTAGTGCGTGTGGCCTGCAGTGACTGAACTGAAGGGGGATCGACAACAAGGGTTTGTTGAAACTTGAAGTCCAGGACCAACCGGACCAAAAAGAAACGAAAGGAGGCGATTGTTTCAACTTACAATCGATTTCTGCATCCGGACACCTGCTGTTTAGGCGGAACGCTATCGTGCGCTTCGTGATCGAGATCCGAGCATGTAGAACCACTCTCCGGGCCGGATCGAGTCCTGACAATCCGTCACGGGTTCTTGGATTTATTTATCTATTTTTTATTCTCTTCGATCTTTTTGGCCCTCTTCTTTACCTCCTAACCCTCCTGACGGCGTGGTTTTGGTCTCTTGCAGGGAATTCCTCCGTCGGACGGGCCCGAGAGCCACACCGGTTGGATACAGTGCAAAGTTAATCTCGAAAACGGAGATGATGAAGATACATTGAGCACAGAGAATTGCATCCTCATTCTGCACAATCCCGGGTCCTCCACGATTCTCACGATCCACCTAAAGTGTACCCCGTGTGTGGCTGGACAAATAGGCCACGGCCAGTTGTTCAGGACCCATCGACTACTGTCCCTCGTCGTAGGGCTATCCTGGGAACAGAGAAACGAAAGAACGAAAGGAAGAGGGAACTCTGGGCGGAGAGAGGTCCCTGAGTTGCCGCTGTCTGATGGATCGACTGAACTATCGAGCGAGGAGCGAAAGCCGAAGCAAGGAATCTCTTGGCCGGGGCTAAAATCAACGGCCTGAGCGTTGGTGGATCGAGGTCCAGTGGAGGTCTGGCACTGGCATTTGATATTCGAGATCGATTGTTCTAGATAGAGAGTGGCTCGTATTGATGGGTTCATCGGTAGGCGTGGCGGGGGTTCTGGTCTTTTCTACGGCAGTTGTTCTACTCTTCTGTGGTCCGTAGTATACTATACTATACTATACTATACTCTAACATGGAACATACTGTAGAAATACTATATGATGACGATAATTACTCCCTACTACGATCGAGCGGGAGGATCTCTCCTCGATCTCCCCCTTCCAACCCATGATGCAAAGGGGCTATAAAAATCACGATCAAACCCCGCGACCCCTCATCATGTATCCAATTTCCCAAATTCTCCCTCCGACTCGCTCTGCACGACGCTCAAAACAGACGTGGAAGTGGATAAGCTGGACTTCCTTCGGCCCCTCCCAACGAACCCCAAACCACCACTCTTTTCTCGCCTCCTTTACGGAGTAGCCTGGAGTCTGAACTCTGAACTCTGGTTCAATGTTTTACTTTTGGGGATAGTGCAGACCCGATTACCAGGTCCGTTGTCTGGCCGTATGCAAGATCGATCCATTCCCTTCCCCTCCCCGGCAGCCGCCAGCCTCTCCAGTTCCCGTGGACGACATTTGTCCCGGTGACCTTTTCCGCCGCGATAGACGAAGGAGTTCCTTTGCCCGCTTGACTTGAGTTGACTTGAGTTGAGTTTGAGTTTTTCCAGATGTCCGGCTGATTTTTCGGCCATAGGAATTGTCGCGAGGAGGTCTCGTCCATGGTCCATAGAGTTAGTTCATTCTCAGCCTTTTTTTATTATTATTTATTCATCTATTTCAATAGGTTTCGCCATCGTGGTTGAATGCCGTCGATAGCATCATGCATGTCTTGAACGACCACTTCTCGATTGAGTTTCTTTTGTCCGGTTTTCTTCAGCCAGCCAGCCAACTGAGGCAACAGGTTCGCCACACGAGATATCGACTGTACATTCACTGTAGAGTCCGTGACTTCTCCGTCCTGGAGATCGATCGGCCGAGTCACGGGACCCCTCACTATCGGCTATTTTGGGTTACTGTATACTTATTTGTCATGCCACTTTAACCGGTACAGTAGGTGGTTATGACAGCCACAGTAATGCCAATGAATGCCTCTGACCACCAACTCTGTAGATAGTTAATTGATCAAATTTACTCCAGTGTGGCGGTGGCTGGGATGTCGCAGGTAACTAACTGGTATTCAGTCAATCTCTAGGTACGCTAGTTTTCCACGCGCGCACAGAGACACACACAGAAAGAAACAAAAGCCCAGAAAGGAAAAAAAAACCCCTCGTATCAAATTAGGTAACTAGATATGTAGTTAATATCATAATACCATTGTAATAATCATAATCAATCAACCTAGCCTAGCATACGCCATACACGGTAATCATAATAAAAGCTCTCTTCCCTTTTCTTCCCCTCTATCTTCATGCAATGTCAGGATTAATAATACATACTTTTTTTCTTCCTTTCTTTTCTTTTTCCTAACCTACCCCTCCCCTCCCTGTCTCTGCCTGCCTGCCTTCCACCCCCGGCGATTGCAAAGACAACTGTTCTGCAGCATGCAATGCAGTCGATATCCCTACACCGCTACTGTTGACACATCCATTGGTTCTGTCTCTACGCGCTGCTTGTTTACCTGCTTCGGTTGCTATTGTATGGTTTTGTTTCTTTTTTTTTTTTTTTTTGCTCTGTGACCCCCTTTTTTCTGTTTGGTTTTTTTGTCGCCCCTCGTTCAGATGACCTCGAGGTCATCATCGTACGGTGTACTTGATTTGATTTGATTTGATTCCTTTGGTTGTGGGAAAGTAGGACTATATATATAGACAAGTTTGAATTCATTCATTATATGTAAAGGGTACAACTTTTTTGCTTTTTGATGACAGTTCCCAAGAACACTAGATGGACATGAGGAAGGACAAAATGATAAACAGGGGGAAGCGAGAACTCCCTTTTTGAACGCCAGAAAGTGCCAATCGTACTTTTTTTCTTTTTTTTTTTCTATTGCCGTTGCCGGTTCTGGTTCCTTTTTTGTATGGTCCGGTGTCTATCCTCGTAGAAATTGACTCGGTTCTCTGTCTGTATTGAGGTCGAGGTCCGAGTCCGAGGGCGGAGCATAACACCACACATTACCAGGGGGTTGCCCCCCAACATCCTTCAGGGAGGTTCGAATCCCTTTCGTGAAAAGAAACGAAAGGGATAAAACCAAGCATCCGTAGAGGATAAAGGTAATGGTGGCCCAAGATGCGGTCAATAGAGGAGAGGGGGGGGGGGCACCTTGACCACCTTGTCTTCAAAGGGATCAACCGGAAGCCGTAGAATCTACCCCCGTAGCCCATGGTGTCGAGAATGCCAGGATCATTGCACCAGTGCCAGGCCTTCGCCTTCAAGCAAACCGGCCTCCTTGACTAGCTCGTAGAACTTACCGCCACGCTTGATCAGCTCCTTGGGCGTGTCGAACTCGGCCACTCGGCCCTTGTCTAGCACCACGATCCGGTCGGAGTCGATGATCGTGTTAATGCGATGGGCAATGGTGATGATGGTGCGATCCGAGAAGATGCTACTGCGCAAGGTGCGTTGAAGCAATGCATCCGTTTCCACATCCACCGCGGCCTGGCCAGTGGCGTTAGCATCGTGTTTAATTTAAAAATTAAATCAGGGAGAAAAATCTTCATAGGGTGGTTTGGGAAATATCGGTGAAGGTGAGAAGCAAAAGGGAAAAAATGTTTCGGTGGCTACTTACTGTGGCCTCATCAAGCACCAGGATATTACTAGGCGTCAGCAATGCCCGTGCAAGATTAACCAGCTGGCGCTGGCCTTGACTAAGATTGGATCCTGTCATGTCCACGTTAGCTCCATATTCGACAAGATGCAACTAGAGAGAAGACCACGGGCCAGAACTACGGGGTGAGTGGCACCGTAGAAGGCCGAGATACGTACCTCCTTCCTGGATTCGGGCATCGAGCTGACCCTCCATTTGCGCAACGTGATCCTTTAGTCGTGCATGCTCTGCGAGATAACAAGTTAGCTAACCCCATTTATGTTGCCGCCGTATGCAGTGCGTCAAGCCCAACGTACCCAGGACACTCCACAGTTCGGTGTCGTCATGCGCGTGGCGAGGATCCAGATTATCTCGGACGGTGCCTTCAAACATGGCAGGATCCTGGGGGATGATGGCCAAACGGCCTCGCAGATCGAACAAACCAATGGTAGACACGTTCAGCCCATCGATACTAGAGGGGGAAAATACGGTCAGCATTTTTGGGCTCAGACTCATATCTTCAGGCAGCGGTCCTCACCTAATGTGTCCGCGAGCCGCTTCAATGATACGGAAGAGCGCTAGAGTCAGTGAGCTCTTGCCCGCTCCCGTACGACCCACCACGCCAATCTTCTCGTGCGGTTTAATGTCTAGCGTGATGTCCTTGAGGACGAGGTCGAGTCCTGGGCGGTAACGTGTGCTGTAGTTGTTGAAGGAAACCGCGCCTTGCGCCGGCCAGCCAATCGCCGGACGGTGCTTGAAAATCACCTCGGGTGCCTCGCTGGGGAGGTTGGCATACTCCAGAACACGCTCCACGGAGACAATGTTGGTCTCCACCTCGACGGTCTGCCGGACGATCCAGTTGAGAGATTGGGTGATCTGGAGAGCATACGACATGGCCAGACCAACCGTTCCTGCAGAGAGGCCACTACCGGTCGAGACCGAGATGATCGAAAGGACCGCGGATGTCAAGATGATAACCGAACCAATGAACTCGAGACGGACGGCCAACCATCGATTCGCGCTGATGGACGGAAAATAAGCCCGGAGGTTGGCGTCCATACGCCATTCGTTCTCGAGAGTAAACCGGTTCTCCTGCCGATAGGCACGGATGGTTGAGATGCCTCCCAAAGACTCCTGGAAATGGGCAAAGATGGGACTGCGAGTAACACTGTCCAAGCGTTTTAACTCCCGGGAGGTGCGCAGATAATACTTCTGGTAGCTGAAGTACACATAACTCAACGGAATGATGATTAAGATGAAGGCAGGAGTCCCGGAGGCGATGACAACCATCGTGAAGATTGCCTTGGCGGAGTTTCCAAACAGCTAGAACAGAGTTAACAGGAGGTCAATATAAATCGAGCTTGGCAACTTACCATGTTGAATGTGCGAGCAAGAACCTCATCAATACGGTAAATGTCACTAGACAACGTAATTAGCTTCCATCGATGGCTTTGTACTGGAGACGCAAGAAGGTGTGGTGTGTATTTACCTTGAGAATCGATTGAGAATCCGTCCAGACGGCGTAGTCTCGAAAAAGCTCATGGGAGAACGGAAGATCGAGAATGCCATCCGCTCGTGAAGTTTCCGCGACGCCTAAGAGACCATCAATAGAAGTTCGCATGCGATTCTGGACTGGAAAAGCTTACTTCAATCGAACAGAATATCCATAAGATAAGGTTTTGCACGATGACCAACGCAGAGGATCCGATACCGAAGGCCAAGTAGATGCCGATATATTTTCCGACCTTGAGATGCGGGTTCAGTTCACTCTGCTCCGACCAATACTTCAACCAGTAACTGCCGGCAACTTGGGCGGTTTGAGCTCCCAGGAGGGCGACCATGTAGAAACACACGGCGATGATGTTGCTGTTCTTGGCATATTCACCATAAACACTCCATTTAACTTTGCCTTGCTGCGAGGTTTCCTGGGTTTGTTTCGACTTCAAAACGTTCTCCTCGTCAGCGAGCTTCCGTCGAGGGCCAGACCAGCTGACAGTGCTGGCACGTCGCAAAGTCACGGTGCTTGAACGTCGCTGATTGCCAGATCGGATGGGGAGAAGCGAGCCAACTTCCTGCTCAGCCTCCTCTTGGTCGGAGGCTTCCGAGTCCAGATTATCGGTCACCGTAGCAGATTCCGAGCTTTCAGCACTAGCAAGGCCAGCGCCATCGCTACTGCTTGAACCATCGTCATCCGAGTCGTTCATCGTGGTCCGGACAAGGTTGGCAACTTCGCCCTTCATAGCAAGCAGCTGCTCGTAGGTTCCCTTCTCGATCAAAGTTTTGTTCCGCAAAAGGCCGATGAAATCGGCCTCCTTCAGAACCGGTATAGCGTTTGTAGCAAGGATCCTGGTCTTGGTGTTAAGGATACCGGTGCGTCCAAGAACCTTGTTGATGAGGTGTCTGCCGACATGCTGGTCGACAGCGGACAGGACGTCGTCAAGTAGGTAAATGTCCGCACGAGCATACACCGCTCTAGCAAGAGTCAAACGGGCCTTCTGTCCTCCGGAGAGAGAAATTCCTCTCTCTCCAACCTCAGTCTGGTCGCCATCGGGAAGATTCTTGAAATCGTCCAGCAAAGCACACGCTTCCACGGTCAGGTCGTAGAACTGAGGATCCCATTTGTGTCCAAAAACGATATTCTCGCGCACGCTTGCGTTCATCACCCACGCCGATTGCGCAACGTAGGCGATGCGACCGCGCACCACGACCTCTCCATCGGTTCTCCACAGGTCCCCGAGGAGCGCCTGCAGAAGGGACGATTTTCCGGCACCAACCCGGCCAACAATGCAGCTGAGCTCTCCTTTGCGAGCGCTGAAGTCGATGTTCTCGATAACATGAGTGCCGTCATATCGGTCCCAGGTAAACGAGGCTTCGCTGATCCGGACGGACTCATCCCCAACATGAGCGACCGCATCCTCGTATTTTACGGCATTGGTCTGCAATTCTTCGGCGGTGAAATAGTCTGTCAGACGGTTAATAGCCACCGAAGCTTCAATGACAGCGGTGATGACCATAGGTAAGATCGACAGAGGGAAGGTCAACAGATTGAAAAGCGTCAGCGCGGGGAAAACAACACTGGTTGTCAATGGCCGACTATCTATCAGGGCAAAAACGGTAAAAGTGGAGCATGAAACAAGGAATGGGGTCGATTGCCAGGTGAAGTTGGCAATTGACTGGGTGGCACCGATTTTCCGGAGAGTGTTCAACTCGAGGTCGTTACGGATGTGACTGAGCTTGTTCATGAAAGCAGTGTTCCAGGCATAGAGTTTAATGCTCTTGATGCTGTTCAGGATTTCAGTCATCAATCTCGAACGTGCGTCTTTGTTCTTCATCTGCTTGAGCTGCAAACGCTTCATCATCCGAGCGATAACACCATTGAGCGGAATCATCAAGATCATCATGGCAATACCAGCAAACATGCTGACTCCAATAAGCTGATAAAGGGAGATCATGCAAAGAGTAATTTGGAAAGGTGCCGACCAGAGCTGAATACCAAATTGGGTCAGGTCGGACAAACGTTGCTGATCAACTGCCATGTGGTTGACGATATCACCAGTGGTCTTCGAGGCGCGTCCCTCGCTCGAAAGGCGCAAAGATTTGGCGTAGATCATCGCGGTCAATCCCGACTTCACCCGCATACCAGTGTCGAAAGCCCTCTGGAAATACTGATGAAGACATAGAGTCTGAGACACCGAAACTAGGAACATCCCCAAGGCGATTGCAACGCCTCGGATGACAGGTTGAGGGTCATCTGTCCGGTATGAATTGACGAAGTCGATCAGAATGCGCAGAAGCTGTGGCTGAACGAAAGCAAGCATATCGCTACCACACTTGATAATTGCACCACGCAAATAAGAAGATCCAAAGGCCTTGAACAGTGCACTCCACAAGGACGGCTTCGGCTTCTCAAGTTCCTGCTGCCAGTTGTCCTCCAACGTATTTCCGGTGGCTTGGGTTGTATCCCGTCGTCGAAGGTTCCACAGATCGTCTTGGGTCAGGTAGTTGTTGTACCCGAATTTCATCATCGGGGTCATCCAGCTAAAAGTCAAGACCGAGAAGATGTCGGCATACTCGTACGGGCACTCATCCTCGTCACCCAATGCATTGTAAGCACTCTGCTTTTTCGGGACTAGGTACTCCAGCCCAAATTCAAGAATTGCTAGCCCCAGGCTCACGTTGAAGCAAACAAAGTATGATAGCCGATCCTGGTAGGCGTGTTGTGCCACAAGCGATCGGAGCTTGATACCGTATGCAATGACGAAGAAAAGCCAATAGAAAAGGACGACGCCGTTTGGTTGTCTACTGCGCCAATGCTCGTAGTATTGGACCGCAAAGATCACGCCTAGCGAGGCAAAAACCAGAAGCGAGCTCCAGAATCTAAAGTCGACAAACCAGGTACTCGGATCGGATTCGACTTGGATCGCAGCTTGGAGAGCGGTCGTGAACATCAAAGCGGATAAGACGGTCTAGCCAGCGGTAACGCTATTGTCAGCAGGAGAAGCGACGGGGAAAGCGATCGGGTTGTGCAACTGACCAATTTCGTGTAGAAATGCCAGTTCTTCGAAACAGGCTCCGGGATTCTCTTCTTGAACAGGAACCACAGGGCACCTGCTCCCATGATCAGGCCCCATGCTGCCACGATAGCGACACCCAAATCCAGAAAGCACGGGGTTAGATCGAACCGAATATTGCTTAACGGTCCCCATCCCTCGGGATCGCCGCAGAAGGGCTGCAGCTTGGGGGAGTGGAATGCAGAGTCCGGCCTTGACGACGGCGACACCAGCGATCCCGGGAGAGAATCCCCGAGGATCGCCTGGGAATTGCCGTCAGGCATGCTTTTTCCCGGGGACAAGATCCCAACTTCTAACCTGATCCCTGGTCCTTTCAGGCCACGCAGAGAAGAGGAAGAAGAACAGAGGGAATTTTTCCAGGGCGAAGGGCGAATACAAGCAAAGGACGGTCGCGACAGTGGAGAAAGAAGGTTCCAGGACGAAAGATAACGGCGAGAGAGAAGAGAACGAGAGAGACTAAAGCCGCTAAGTTAACGCTGCAGGCTGCTTACTAAACCAAATAATCACTGGATTCGGCCTTCGGATTTAAAAGAATTTGCTCCGTACTTCTGCCCTCGGCCGGGGACTCGAATGGGAAAGGAGTTCAGATTCGGTGCCAATAAGTGCCTGGGCCAATTTCTCGTGCAGTCTTTGCTGTCCCTTTCATCCGTAAGACTCTCGTCTCTCACATCTTGTGCTGCAAACGAAGACGGAGTATGACATAACGAACTGAGGCGGTGGACAATCTTGGCACGTGGGGGCGGAGCTGCTTAGAAATGCCACCGCTAGGAAGACCTTCCCCCGATCTTCAATCTCCCTCTCAGCCTCATTCCTCCAGACTACTCCGTGATGGTTCGATCACTGGCTGTGATCAGAATCCCTACCGTCCATTGAGCATCCTGGATGCCGTGCTGTACCCCGGAGGCTCAACACCCTCGGCAATGACATGATGCTCATCCCTGCTGACATAAGCACTCGGCCGGAGCTCCGAAAGGGGCAACCCAAGCCGGATAACTATGAGTAGTTAGGTAGTGAGTATATCCTCTGGCCAAAATTTTGCGAAATTTCCGCTGTATGAGTCACTTTCAATATATTCAATATCTGACTGGGACTAGTCATTAATACAGTAAGAAACACATAAACATCATAGAGAGAATGATCTACTCTAAAGACTCAGTAATCTGAATACAGACCGTTAGCAGCATGAATGGTGGTGTTTGCTCGCCTTGGCCCTTCGGAAATTTCGCAAATTTTTGGCCAGATGGTGTATGGAGTAGATGGTTCATGATAACCTCCAGCTCTTTCAGGCGATGACTTTCTGGTCTACGCTGACGATCTGTCTCAATTGTACTCTGCAATCCTTAGGGGGGTTATTATACACTGTAGCCTACTCGTTGTAGGGCTGGAACACACTACCCGTTCGTTATCCGAGCCTTTGCAACGAAACTCCCGATGATCCTAATCGCGTTAGCCACATGGGTTTCTACACTCGTCATGTTGGGGATCAATAATCAGGAACTTCAGCCCAAGGAAACCGGCAAGTTCCATTACTCCTTGGACATTTCCAACATGGGCAAGGATCATGCGGATGATTATCGAGAAGTTCCAAGTATCGGATATCGTCGATAATGCGTGCATTGTCTTCATTTGTAACGTCTCGTTTGGCCCTTCACATGCCCAGTCAGGTTGCCGACAATATGCCGGTAAAATACCCCGGAGTGTGAAGTCTTGGGCGTCAATTCTTCTGTATGTAAAGTTTTCGCTCTAGTTAAAGTTGGTTTGAACATGCATTCATGCATTTGGGAACCATTCATACAATACGAGCTCTTCGTTCTGGATCGATGAGAAGCGATACTGTTCATGAGGTCAGGTAATTGATTGCCAAGCAAGAAGTCCAAGAAGTTCGGTAAAGAAGGTGACTTCTAATTATTCCGGAGTCTAAATCGCAGGGGACAGCTAGCCTGAATTTATATATTGGAAGAAGTTTGAATTCAAGCCTCGGTGAAAGAAACATATAAGGGCTTATAATTATAATAAGTTATCATAGTTAAATCTATTAAAAAGCGATGATTCAGCCAATTGATATAATTATATTGAAAAAATATGTTAGCCGAAAAGCCAAACGGGATGCTGGGTCGTCTGTTGTTTAGGGGATGCCTTTCTCCAACTGGTGCGATGTTCTTTGTTCCGGTGAGCGGACTACCAGTCGTGCCCTTGATAACGGCATCCGCTTAGTAGGCTCACCTGTGTGCGGATCTCTTGGGATAATGGTGAGCCGCCCGCTTCCTGTAACTGGACACTCGTGCAGTAATGTTAGTCCTGTCGCTTCAATGTCATCATCCCTTTCGCCCGCAGTGAGTGCTTCGTCCAGTGCGCTACCAGTATCCAACTCATCATCTCTCTCCAAAGCTTTGTGATCACCCGCATCGGAAGAAATGGTTCGGGCTTCAAGGTCATCCTTTTGCCCGCAGTGATTGCCTTG
Source organism: Aspergillus affinis (assembly GCF_023601865.1). NCBI lineage: Eukaryota > Fungi > Ascomycota > Eurotiomycetes > Eurotiales > Aspergillaceae > Aspergillus > Aspergillus affinis. The sequence continues at coordinate 124,846 of NW_026515830.1, forward strand.
TCCAGTGCGCTACCCGTATTTAGTTTATTATCGCTCTCCAAAGCTTCGTGGCCAACCAGAGCAGAAGAAATGGCTTGGACTTCCTTGCGCCATTCTTACTGCATAGATCCCTCATCTCTTGGAACTGCTCAGCGGAAAAGACATTCATTTAGACCTTTTCTTCTCTCCATACTCGACGGTATTTTGGTAGTATAGCGATAATGGCAGTGGGATATCCCCGTTCCTCCTGGCTTATTCTCCGTGTAGTTATGCCCTAAGACCAAATCGAGTGTCGTCAGCCGAGTGAATGTCCTTATCAACTATGGGTTGTATCTTGATAGAATCTAGACCAGATCGGTTCTGCATGGCAATTCACAGAAATTCACAGAATATAACACCAGATAATGGCTTAAGTTCCGCAGTTCACAGCATTTAATATCAACAAATATGAATAAACAGCTCGGTGAGATGGCCGAGTGGTTAAGGCGGTAGATTTAAGCCGCGTACCACGTACGCGTAAATCCCTACTAACGAAAGTTTCGTGGGTTCGAACCCCACTCTCACCATTGTTTTTGTGTCCGCACAGACCGTATCCTATTACTTTTAGCACTGTGCTATAAAAGTGTTGTTGATTGTGAGTGACTCTTTTTAGTCAGCCAGTAAGTAGGTTAAGTAAGTAGTATTTATTGCTTGCCGCTTTTTTCTTCTGTCAGTAAGTCAATGTGACCTTCAGCCATGTTAAGAGGCAGGCCTCTATCTACAGCAAGCCGTAGAGACCTTAACCGCAACACTGATTGATCACCTCACAAGGTGCATGCAACAACAACAACAACAACACATGATAATAGATAAAATATTACTATGGTACGGGCAAAGAATTGTGGCAATCTCAGTCGAAGCTGAGTATGAAACTAAGAAAACACAGGAACGCAGTTGGCACGGTGTCAGGAATTAGTGCGGTGGTGTTAGGCGCTAAGATTTTGTGTTTAACACCGTGTGAGCTTTAACACCAGCATGGAATCTTCACACCTCTCTCTGTGTAATAGGAATACCTATGCTCGGCTTTCATGAGGCTAGATTATATGATCAATAAGTTAGTGCTTAGAAGATGGAAATTATTGTAGAAGTTTTCTATGCCAGGGGTAGGTTGCCGAAGTGGTCAAAAATGATTGAATTGATTGATTAAAGGGATGACTGCTTGATCAACAAACTACGGGTCAGGATAGGCCCTTTTATCTTCACTTTCACGTGACCTTCATGGTTAATATCATGGAGTTTTCCGCTTCATTCATGGGATCCTCCGCTTGGTACGATATTCTTCGGAACTTGCCTTTAGCGGAGGTTTGGCGGATTGCCTGAAGCATCTGGATCTTCTACAATTATAGCAGTTCAAAAGCTTACGTTAGAGAGAAAGTCGACCCCCGGGTCAGTAGGTTGTAATGATTGATGATTAGTAGATTGGTGATTGGAATACTTCACCCAGAGCAAACGGGTCGCTTAAGAAAGTCGAAGGGACACTCGAGTTGTAGTTAGTCCTACTGTGGTTGTACGGTGCATGTACCTGTTTAGCCGCGCGGCAAAGGCGTCTGTACAGTGTACCCCGTGGACCCGCTTGCTGAGCTTCACGGTCGGACAGAGCGTCCAGCTTCCTCTCCTCCATCCTGCTCATCGTGAACACGACAAAATTCAACACCTGACATCGCATCGGCGGTCTTCAGACACAGGAAGATCCTGTCCTACATCCACTCGCTCATCGCTCGAGAATCACCCGCCTCCCTTGAGGAGACGATCCTTGAACCCGCCAAGTTGACGCCCCTCTCCGAATTATTGTTCCAAATCATTCAATACCTGAGACGAGCGCATTCACCTGAATTGCTATTGTTGCTAAACACAGTACCTCTTCATTACAATCTGTCGCTTTCAAAGGTACTGCGCCACATTTGTGTTTCTGCTTGCGCTTCGATCCGCATCGTCTCCGGTTCTCTTTGTCATTCTTTATTCCACCTCCATCCACCCGATGCCTTGTCGCATTCGCCTACGATGATTCATAATTTACCTGGCATGCCAATTAGGCTAACTTTTTCTCTACGTTCTTGCCAACGCTTCTCGAAGTTCAGCACCTTTAGGATCACACATTCATCAGCTTCGGCGTCTCTCGTTCAATCACCCCAGTTTCTCCCGACCGACGAAGGATCGTGACAGGAAATCAAAGAATATTCTCTCAGGAAATAAATTGAACTCTGGCCACTTCCAGATAGACGGAATCTGGCTCCGTCCTCGGCCTTACCGCTCTTCGCGGCAGGATGGCCGGTCCGTCAAACCCATTCGATGCGATCAAACGCGGAGATGCGGCCGCGGCCTCGAGAGGACGTGGGAACGGGCGCGGACGCGGTGGATCTCCGCCCCCGCAAGCATCTCACAAAGATGCAAATGGAAGCGCGTCCCGTGGCGATGCCAGGTTTCGTGGTCGAGCGCGAGGGGACAGGGGTGCTCGTGGCAATGGCAGAGGAGGCCCTGGAGGAACTGCCCGACCCGTTAGAACGGAGCCCCAACAAAGCAAGACACACAATCCCGTCGGGGACAAGTCGAAAATTCACAAGAAAACATCCCACCCCGGTGAAGGGAGAGGGAAGTCCGGCACGCCCGAGGGTAACATGGTCGACTCGAGCAGGGATCCTCGCAAGCGACATCAATCTAAGCAAGCGAAGGAGAAAGGTGCAACCGATGTAACCATGCGGGATCCAGGGAGCTACACCGACCGTTACGAACAGGTCGGTCTTTCCTTAATCGTACCACTGCGCCGAGTTGAGTGAGTGTACTGACTCAAACCACACAGCTTAAAGCCGATCGGGCCCAAGAAAGGAAAAAAGCGATTGAAGGTGGGCAGATGGCAGATCCTGACCAACCAACTTCTTTGACACAAGCGATCACACCCGTTGGAACATGCACGAGCATGTGTCCGGAGTTCGAACGAGTTGAACGTATCGTTCAAAAGATGGTTGACAAAAGCGAGAAGGTAGTCCCCTTCGCCGAGATGAACGGGAATGATCTCACATATGCTAATACTACTGGAATAGTTTCAAAACCCGAAAACCAACGAATTGCAGTATATGGAAACAATGATGCTCAAACGTTTTAGAAGATCCGCTGCAGGATACGACGAGCAGCTTCCGTCCGACATCCGGACCCCACATACACTGCTACAGAGCATGAACTACCTGACACGGCATGTTGTTGGTGGCTCGGAACCCCTTGGGTTGATCCATAAGTTCGTTTGGGACCGAACTCGATCCATCCGAAACGACTTCTCCGTACAGCAACTCACGCAAGCAACTGATGTCAAGATCGCGGTTACTTGTCTCGAAAGGATTGCTCGTTTCCACATCCTATCACTTCATCTGCTTTCCAGTCCCGCCAATGAAGAACCTTTCGACCATCATCAAGAACGTGAGCAGCTCAACAACACCATGTTGTCTCTAATGTACTACTATGACGATAACAGAGGGCGGATATTCTTCCCGAACGAGGATGAGTTCCGAGCCTACTATATCATCTTCTCTATCCTTGACCAGCGACCCGACTTGGAGGCCCGTGTTCAGAGATGGCCAATGGAGCTTCGGCAGTCGTCTCGAGTTCAAGTCGCATTGGAGCTTCATGCAGCTGCCAGCAATACATGGGAGCCCCAGGGGACCTTGGATGCCAAAAGGCCCAATGCGATTGCCCAGGGCTTCTATACCCGGTTTTTCAACCTTATCAGCTCCCCTGCGGTATCTTATCTGATGGGCTGCGTCGCCGAAATTTACTTCAATCATGTTCGCCAAACCGCCATCCAGTCAATATGGAGAGGATATTGTCGCTCGCCCGCTTCTCAGCGGCATAAGAACGAGGAATGGACTGTAAGCGAGCTGACAGACGTTCTGTGCTTTGATGAAGAAGAACAGACGGTGGAATTCTGCCAAGAGCAGAGTTTGGAATTTGCGGAAAATGAGAATGGCGAGCTGTATCTCAACTGGGGAAGTCCTGATGGTTCAGACGGTATGTGCAGATCTCGGCAAAAGTCTCGCCTGGCTTCTTTGATCAAGTGGCCCATCGGTGGCTGTCTCTAACAACACAAGGCGAAGACATGTCGGCCTACATGTTTCTTTCATTATGTCTCGACTACTTCGACTAACTGTATAACTCACTAGCCTTCCAACCATCTTCAAGCCATTCCTTTTCTGAAACTTACGTCGAGTCGAAACGGAGAGGTCGAACACTAGTCGCAATCATTCTTGGGCTCAACATCAAGGAGGCCGCGATTTTGAACATGATCGATACGTCGTTGTTAGACACACGGGCGCAAACATTGGAATATGGCGACTATCGCAATGAAGAGTCCTTATTTGTGAGCGACGATGATAACGACTCGATTTATCCACACGAAGCTGCCCTTAAATCAGGCGCTCGCCTCGACTCGCCGACGTCTGCCTCTAGCCTTCAGAACAATCGCGAGGCACTTTTGGAGCCATCTGCCGGTGGCGGAACAAGCTTGTTTAGCAACAAAGCGAACAGCTCGTATCCAGTATCACCGTTTTCTGCTCCGTTCACGCAAGTGGACTCTCCTCCGGCATTCAACTCCCCAGAATTTGCTATCTTTCCGCCGCCCGGCTCCGATGTCCGTGCAGAATCATCGCCAGTCTCTGGAGGACATGCAGGCGTCCAATCCTCAAGCGACCCTTCTGCTTTTCGTCCGTTAGACAACGCAGGCAAGACATCTGTACCATTTCCGGCAGCGCCTCTTTTTGAAAGCAAACCTCTGGAACAGGCCAATACGATTGAACCCGATCTGCCATCCCACAATCCCACTGTCTCTGATGCGGAATCAAACAGTAGCTCTGGATTGACTGCAGGCCAGTCTTCCAGTCTTTCAAATGGAATCAAATCATCGTCAGTCTCCTGGGGACCCAATACCACTTTCACAGTTCCCAGCCAGACCAGCGACACTAGTGATACCAGGAACAGCCAGCCGCTTCAAAACACGCCTCCGAAACCCTCACAAGTCAATTTCTTCAAGCCGCCGGCAATCCCAGAGGGAACCAAACCCACATTCACTTTTCCCAGCCAGACGAGCGACTCTGGTAATGGCAGGGACGGCCAGCAGCCTCAAATTGTGTCTCCGAGACCTTCACAAGTCAACATCTTTGAGCCATCGGTCACCTCTGGGGCTGCTAAACCTACTTCCACTTTCCCCAGCCAGACCAGTATCTCTGGCGATACCAGCGCTGCCCAACATTCTCAAGATGCGGTGTCAAAACATTCACAGATCAGTTTCTCTCAGTCACCGACACCATCCGGGGGAGTCAAGCCTACTTTCGCTTTTCCTAGCCAGACGAGCAACGCTAGTAATACTAGCGACGCCCAGCAGCCTCAAACTGCGGCATCCAAACCTCTACAAATCAATTTCTCCGAGCCTCCTCCAACCTCTTCAAACCCGTTTGCTCCGAAAAACGCTGATGGTGTGTTTCTCGAACAAGAATATCCCCAAATGACTAGCTAAAGACATTGCAGAAACCCCGAAGTTTTCATTCGCTCCGCCAACGACCAAGCCGCCCAATACCGCCCTTTCAAATCACGCTGCTCTCCCTCAATCCAATAGTGGGCCAGCAATTAACGCAGGGGTTAAAGTGTCGTCCGCCGCTCAGCAGCAGGCCTCTCATAGTGCCGATGAAACACTTCAAACACAAGAACCCCTTCAACCGCGACAATCTACAATAACGGAGAGCTCCTTCGCATCTGCAACATCACAGACATCTACGATTGGAGAGCTACCGAATGGACACCAATATTGCCCACCGGCACCAGCCGCCAGCCATGATTCTAGTGGTATGCCTGCCTGATTATTCTCCCAACATTGCCACCAGAAACGATTTCACTAACGCACACTTATGCTTTCTAGCAACCGAAGCAGATGGCCAAGCGCCTGTATGGTTATCATCGCTCAGAGAAGCAGCCGAGAAACGGCGAACGTCATCTACCGGTCGTAAGAGAGTCTACAATGCCGAAGAGGAGACAATGGACACTGGGACAAAACCACCCAAAGCGTCAAAGCCTGAGCTGCCGCCTCCACCTAAGAAGTCGCTGGCCCAGGCATCTGTCAAGCCTCTGCCGACGCTTCCCATTCTGGAACATATCGAGAAACTGGTTGCCCGACGACCTTCCGCAAAACTTCAACTTGAGCCCCCGAGGCGCAATCAAATTGATGAAGATGAAATGCTATTGTCTGCCGCGCGCATTGCTGCCGAGTCTCTTCGCGGTGGACCTCGCCTTTCAGATAGCTTTTCCACGTACTCTGAACCACAACGGTCTTTCAGTCCACAGAGCAGCATAAACTCCCCGTTTTCACTTTCACGGAGTCACTCTCCCCAGTCTTCATTCCAAGTCAATGGATATGATGTTGCCTTAGCTCCTGAAACGGAGCTTGGGCTGGGACGTTCAATGTCTCGCACCGAGCAAAGAATTCGGGCCACTGGGGGCAGGGGCTTGGCTTACAAACCACTGGATTTCACCCCCAAGAAGCAGCGAAAGACCGAGTAGAAACCTGTGTCCAAGGACAGCCATGGTCGATGGCTTGGTCAGAAAGCAGCCAGATTCGCAGTTGACGGCATGTACATTGCATTGCATTACGGCGTTTTGAGAGGATCTTGTGTTTGTTTGTTTAGCCAAGTTTTGTCCTTTTACTTGGTCAATTAGATGTCATTATATCCTGGGGACATTATCATGCATGGCGCTGGCACACTTTGCTTTTTGTCTATACTTTGGATGTTAGCTAAATATCATGAGACTTACATCATCCCTGAAATGACTGCCTGTTCAGTATTCACCCTGTTCATACTATTACGTAGTGCCTGGAAGCCTGAGGCAAGTAACTAGTTAGAGCTAACGTGCCGTTACCTAAGCCGCATGTCCGTCACCTGATCTGGTGCACTTCCAGCCAATTATAATGCTCGGCGTCATATCCATGAAACCAACTTCTATCATCCCCACGCCGACCTCCCTAGACATTCTCACGCGCACACCCCCTGTGAACACACTCACCCTCCTTCAGACAGCCACAATTTATTTCCAACAGCACTCCAGGTTCCTTTTCATTGGACTTGCCCCAGCGCGTTTCCTCCCGACTGTAATCCGGCCAGTTCCTATTCGCCGCGGTACTTATACATTCAATAGGCAACGCCGGGAAATGAAAATAGCCACTTTACAATTCGCCCCGAAGCTGGGCGACGTCGAGGGTAACATCCGACGGGCCAACGAACTACTCCAGCATGGCAAACTGCTCGAATCAAGGGGTACCGCGGCGGGGATGGACGCCCTGAGGCCGGAGATCCTGGTATTGCCCGAGTTAGCACTGACGGGTGAGTTCAATAGTTTCGTTTTTGCTTCTTCTTCTTCTTCTTTTTCTTCTTCCGGTGTCCTCTTGACTGAACATCAGCCAGGGTATAACTTCCCTTCATTGGAGGCTATCAAGCCGTATTTGGAGCCCACGGGAAAGGGCCCGTCTGCCAACTGGGCACGAGACGTCGCGAAACGCTATCAGTGTAAGGTGTGCGTGGGGTATCCGGAACTCGAAACGGCGTCGACAAGCTCAGATGGTGCGAGCGACGAGCAGGAGAAGTGCTATAATTCTCTGCTGGTGGTCGACGAGAGCGGAGAAATACTTGCGAACTACCGTAAGACGTTCCTGTATTATACGGACGAGACGTGGGCGGAAGAAGGCGATGCGGCGCGCAGCTTTCAGGAGTTGAGCTTCGCGGACCCCGACCACGGTGCTACGGCCTCTTCCAAGGTGGCGACGTCGTTTGGCATCTGCATGGACATCAATCCCTACCAATTCAAGGCACCGTTCACGGCTTGGGAATTTGCGAATCGGGTGCTCGACTCGAAGACTCAGCTGGTCGTGCTGTCGATGGCGTGGCTTACCCTGCTAAGCCGGGAGGAGCTGGACGTGCTGGCCGACAAACCGGATCTAGATACCTTTAATTACTGGATCCAACGATTCATCCCTCTAATCCGACGGAAAATGAAACACAACTCGGACATCGACGAGGCCGGCGCTGTCGACTCCGATCAAGACAAACGGATCATTCTGGTCTTCGCCAATCGAACCGGGGAGGAAGAGGGGGCCGAAGGGGCCAATCTGGCTCGATACGCGGGTACCAGCGCCATTATCGCCATCGATCAGCGCGCGCAGCCTCTTTCGTCGTCGGAGAAAGCTAGTACCGGGGCGGAAAACGCTCCGAATGGATCCGACAAGGACGGGGCAAAGGAAGAGACACCGCCGCTCGACGTGAAGATACATTGCTGGAATCTGATGGGCGCGGCAAGTGAGGGAATTTGCTTCGCAGACACCCAGGAGGATCCTAGGATGATTTTTGAGTTGGTGAAGAGGGGCGGTTGAAGGCTATTACTGCCATGATAAACCTACGAATTATAGACCTTCTGCATCTGCTCCCCTCTCTCTTCTCGTTGGGTATTCAGATCATGCGTTATGTATACATAGAGGCGATGACAGAAGATGGCGGTGGTATGACGCATGCAGCTCCAGGGTTGATCGCCGTTGTAGGATCTGCTCGAGGAGATCGTGCGTGTGGAGTCCACAAGAATCTACATTTTTTCATTTTTACAGGTTGGTCGAGATATGGAAGTTGAGGGCAGGGAACCACCCGTAGTATGTCCGACAGGTGTTGTGACATTTCTTTTTCTATTCTTTTCTATTCTGCCCTTTGCTTCTTCTACGGTTCTAATGGTGATAGACAGAAGCAGGTGTTGCCACATTCAGTAGCGATGCGACGGGTCACTTGACGTCCCTCTGGCGGTGCCTCCCATGTGACGGCTGCATTCTAGACTTCATCCCCGGACATTTAATGAAAAAGAAGGCCGTGAGAATCAATCCTCCGTCTCCTCTTATCGCCGTTATCGCATGACCCCAAGGATGATCGCCGATCCATCAGATGGACTGTCTCTCATAGGCAGCCATGAAGAAGAGACTGGGGATGATTTCCCATTCCCCACAGATCGTAACCCTCCATCCACCTTGCCATCGTCGATGGGGACAGAAGAGGGTTCGCACTGGGTAAGTCGGGGATTGAGGACCGGTGTGCAGTACATGTGACACCGGGTCAGCTGAAGTGCCGTGACATTCATTCCCTTGCTTGGGGGCAGAGCAAAGGACGACTACTTTTTTAGCAGCTAGTCGAGATGTGGAGGCATCAAATCCCTCGGCTGGGGGGGGGAGGAGGAGGAGGAGGAGGAGGAGGAGGAGGGGGTTTCAACAAGAAAGGAGGCACCTTTTTCGCCGCATTCTGAGACAACTAGTGGCACGACATTCTTGAAAAATCTAAAAAAGAACTGGGCTATGAAAAGAACAAACGAAAGAAAAAAGAAGATACGACGAGCCGGCGCGGCAGTGCTTTTTTACCACCCCCCCTATACTCCCTCCAATCCACCAACCATTCCCCGTTCCCACACTCTGTCTCGACCTTGTGAGCAACAGGGAAGCAAGCCGTATGGATGGGAGGGTTAGGGAGCACCACCGGCGACATCGGTCCTTCCCCAGGACAAACTAGCAGAGGGATCGACCGGTACTATTCACGACGGGACATAGACCGTGCTACCCAGCAGGAACCCAAGGAGGGTCGGGCCGACCGGGATTGAGCAGCATTTTCGAATTAGGACGAGTGCTTGTGCTCCAATGATGGAGATTCTGCAAGACGAGGCAATCCGGATCATTGGCCCAGGTCTGAGTTCTCTCGGTTCTCTAAAGTTCTACTACAGTCGAACGGACCACCGTCGGAAGGCAGAGCGCGAATAAGTCGGAACCTTCCCAGGCTCCCAGGCTGCCACTCCCAGGGCAGGCGGGCACCACGTGATCTTAGGGTCAACAGTTTCTCCGAGTGCCGGGCAGAGACTGAGGGCGGCCAGCCAATCAGCGGGCTGGACGGGGCCCTTGGCGGAGGAGGGGGCACGGGACTGCAGCACATGACATGACGGACATCCAGAAGGAGGGCGGCAGGAGAGGCAGACGAGTGGTTGATAAGCGGTGCGGAGGCGAGTATTTTCTTTTCTTTATTGTATTATTTCTGTTCGCTCTGCATCTGTTGAGATCCATTATTATTCACCACCGTTCCGTCCGGCACCCCCAGGATCAGGTGACCGGCAAAAGTGCGCGACGGGAGCGTGTGGCGCACCGCAGACCGCCTGGGCGTCTCCTCAGTCCGACCGAGAGACCACGTGAGTGCGTCCCTCTCTACTCGACTCGCGCTCTCTACTCTACTTCCCCGAGGGTATCCCTTCTTTCCAGTGTATTATCGTCCTCGTCCTTTTGTTCGTGCTCAAAGCCAGCCTGTTCGTCGCTGCTGAATTGCTGCTCTTCATTCTCCCCCATTTCTTTCGCGTGGAATTCTCGTTCTTCGTCTCTCGCGATCGAAACTCGCCATTCTTCCATCTTGTTGTTTCCCGTGGCAGGTGACTTGCTGTCAGGTGATAAACTGCCCATCCCAAGGTACAGTAAGAGCCCTTCTCTCTCTCTCTCTCTCCCTCTTCCCCTTCCTTGCTGCGACGGCGCCCGCTGCTTTCGTCCCCCTCCCCTTTCGTGTCAGCACGTCTCAGTCCTGTCACTCGTGATGTTCCTGCACACGCCGTCTGTCTGCCGTCCGCCGTCATCCGGTCGTGAGGGGGCTCGTTCACGATGCTGCTGTTCGGGGGGCGCGCTTGACGCCGGTCGCAAAACCGCCAGGACGCGTGTCTGATGTCGCCTCAGGGCTCATCAGCATGCTGAGCGATCCCTCTTTCTATTCCTACCCTCTTTCCCCTGCTTTTCACGGGGTTTTTGTAGCTGTATCTCACGGGGTTCCGTTGGCTGGCGCCGCTGGGTCGATCCCAAAAAACCGCATGATGTTGTGGTGCGGAGACGAGCGCGTCAGACCAACGCGTCCCCGAACACTCACCACCTCTCCCCGTTATCGATGTCTGCGTCGATCTTCACGTAAATCTGGGGCCAGTGACTGTCATTGTCCTCACGTTACTAGCTTTTACACCTGACGATTGCCGGCCAATTTTTTTTTTTTTTTTTCCCCCTCTGATTTTCTGAATTGTCGTTCAACCTCAAACACTACTTATCCTAATATCGCGTTTCATCGCGAGACTCGAGGTCGAGCTTCGAAAACACAGATACTAACATAAATAACACTCTATAAGGGCCCTGGGCGATCGCTTACTTGAAATCCCAGGATTTCACTTATACCGCGGGGTCGTGCAGTATTGAACGGGTACGTCAACTGTTGTTAACTGACGTGACGGTTAACGCCGTGCTAACGACCGTCACTCATCTCAGGAGACCGACTCACGGTCGCCTACATGATGTCGGACCCGTCCCTCGGTGGCTCGGACGGCAATGTGCCTAACAAGCGCAAGCGCGACAGCACTGACAGCACCGGACCCGATGCTCAGCGGCTGAACCGTTCTTCCAACGGTAGTAACGGCAGCATCCCCGGACCCGATGCGCAGACCAACTTCGCCCATAGCTCGCTTGGCTCCTACGATCACCATGGCCTGCCCAACGCTGCTTCGGAACTCAACATCGACCAGCAGATCCTGCAGCACGTCGGCCCTCAGAACGGCATCTCGGATGACAACGCTCTGACTGCGAAAGCTGCGCTGGCCGCCCACACTCCTCAAAACAAATACCCCCCTCCTCCTCCTGACACGTCCTTCGACAACAACATTGCCCACGGCCTGACTTTCGGCGATGATATGGGCCAGGCCATCGGATCCACCCACGGCCACAACTCCACCGCCGCTGCCGTTTATGCCGCGCGCGAAGCCCAGAGCATGAACCAGAAACCCTCGGTGGGTTCCCCGGAGTGGCATCAGATTCGCAAAAACAACCACAAAGAAGGTACTGTAGTCCATCACGCACTGCGGCATCTGGCTGTCTGCTAACCCGGCCTTTACAGTGGAACGCAGACGTCGCGAGGCGATTAACGAGGGCATTAATCAGATTGCTCGCTTAGTCCCTAATTGTGACAAGAACAAGGGTGCCATCTTGCAGCGTGCCATCGAGTACATCTGTCAGCTGCACGATGAGAAGAAGGCCATGAGCGAAAGATGGGAGCAGGACAACATGACAACCAGCCATGCCATCAGTGAGATCAGCTCGCAAAATTCGAAACTGAAGGTTGAGGTCAACCGCCGTGGCGACATCGCAACCAAGTGGCTGCAGCGCTGCCGCGATGCCGGCCTGGAGTTTGATGACTACGAGGAATCAAAGGAGCTCGAACCTCTCGAGGTAGACCAGGGCCAAGTCTAATGACTGGTTCACGTGACCTTTGTTTACATTTGCTCTCCTCTCATCTTTGCGGTGTGTTTTCCGCTTTACGGTCTTACATGCGCTACGATTTGTTTATCTCGGGAGGCTGAGGCCTCTTCTGTTGTCTCCTTTCCTTCCTTTTCCTCGTCCCTTCAAACAACCTCTCCCTCGACCAGATTTCGTTTGATCGTGTTGCGATGCCACCTTGATTCTCATTTGATTTATTTGTCTCTTCAAAGGTACAGTGTTCCATGTGTGCCGGTATGATCTCATACATGTTTCTATGGTGGGTCACATTAATCTTTTTTTCCGTTTCCTTTATTTTTTAGCCTGGGGTCGGTTTTCTGTTCTCTGTCTCTTTTTTTTAACCCCCACTATCCATTCTGATTCTGTGTGTACGTTATCAATTATCTTTCCTTTTCTCTGTTTCCTTTCACGGATGGGCTGGCGAAACTACGGCTGGGTGTGATTAATCCGGAGGCTCAAGCCTGCGATATCGCGGCGCGTTATCGGGAATGCAAGTTAAATTCGAATTATCTGTGTGTGGTTTGTAGTTGTAGATTATCTTTCCTTGTGGTTGGAGACCAAGGGTTGTAAGATGTTTCATCGTCCCGAGCAAGTCTGGATCTTGATATTCAATTCTATGTCTTGAATAGACATGATATAGATGAGGTAAGAAGGTAAAAAGATATATACAGAGAAGGGTCAAAAAAGGTAGTAAGAAAAAAAAGAATAAAAGTTGCATCAAGAACCGCGCTTCATCAAGCGCAAAGAAGCCATATCATCGGCATATCGAACGTAAGAAGCGGGCAATGCAAACCGCTCGGAGAATGCAAGGAATATAAAAGAGAAGGTAGAAAGTTAAAAAAGTCCGAACGATGGAGGGAGAGAGAGAGAGAGAGAGAGAGAGAGAGGAAATGAGATATCGAACCACGCAGGGACCATGCAAGCAAGGTACCCACAGATCTCACACCAAGATTGAACCCAACCCACTCAGTTCATCACATCTCATCTCATCTCATCTCTCTGAATCACGAATGTCGAATGTCGAACATCCTTCAAAGAGAAAGAGACAGACAAAAAGGAGACTCTTAAAAGTTACTCGTCGCCTCCTTCTCAACTCCCGACTGGCAACCCACATTCTTAACCGTGACCACACCGCCAGACTTCGCCGTGACCTTGACATCAACACTCTCGGTACCAAAGCCGCTCTCGTTCTCAAAGAAGTTGTAGTCGCTGCGGGTGGTCGCCTGCCAGGTGCTGCCGCCGTCGGTGCTGACCTCCAGTTTCTCGACGGGCTCGTTCGCGTTCACGACCTGCATGGAGAACCAGTAGGCGGAGGTGCCTTCCTTGTTCTTCAGGGTGATGGGGGAGTCGATGCCGCAGGGCACGAAGGACCAGGAGATGGGGATGATGCCTTCCGAGGTGGCGGCGAGCTCGGAGAAGGCGGTCTCGAAGAGGTCGAGGTGGTTGGATTCACATTCGGGGCATTTGTCGACGATCTGGAAAGTCATATGTTAGAGTTGGGGGGTTGATGGTTGATGGAGGGAGTGAGGGAAGGAAGGTGTACGTACCATGGCCTTGACGCTGTTTCCGTCAGGTCCCTTGACCGACACGCAGGCGCCGCAGGAGGCGGCGTCATTCCAGCGGGCTTGCGAGAGGGCCGTGCCGAAGAGGCTGCTGGGGATGGTGTATCCGCTGAAGGAGCACGCACCGCCGGACACGTTGCCGCCGTAGAAGGTGGCTTTGCCAGAGTTGGTGGCACCAGAGGTGCCGGAGGAGGACGAGGAAGAGGAGCTAGAGCCAGCATTGGAGTTCGAGTTGGAGTTAGAAGAAGAGGAAGAAGCGGCAGTGGTAACGGCAGGCTTAGCGGCCTGGGTTGTGGTAGGGCCAGCAACCACTGGAGCCTCAGTCTCGGTGGTGGAAGGGGCAGGGGCAGCAGCAGAGGACTCAGATGAGACAACAACAACCGTCGGCTGCTGCTGAATAGAGCTGGATGTAGTGGAGGGCTCTGCAGCGGCAGTGGTCTCAACGGGAGCGGCCTCGGCCTCGGACGTAGCAGGGGCCTCCGTGGCGACAGGGGCAGGCATTTCCACCAAGGTCTGGTAGGTCGGCTGGATGGGGGTCTGCGTGGTGCTGACCGTCGTCTCCGAGGCCAAGGTGGTCGAGGTGGTCGAGGTGGTCGAAGAAGAGACCGCCGTGGTCAACTCAACGGACGAAGTCGACGTAGGAGCGACCTCCGCGGTGACGGTGATGTAGTAGACACTGGGCGAGTAGCCGGGAGGACACTGGCCGTTGTCCTTGTGGTGGAAGACAGGGCTGGCCGTGCCGAGAGCAGCAAGACCCAGAGAGACAATAGACTGGTACTTCATGATGATGTAGGGAATGAACAGTAGTCTGCTGTAGTAAAGAAGGAGTGAATTTGCGAGCAGCTGAATCGAAAAAGATTGGACGTGCAACCCAGCACAAGAATCGAAGTGTAATGAATGGACACCTGGATATCAAATCCTAGGATAAACAGATCTGCTGTTCCAGACAATGAGTGTAAGGAGAGACGAAGAACAGAAAAAACCCAAGGCCCGGAACGAGCAGGGAGGATATATGAGCGGACCGAATTCGAGTTGCCTGCGGTGGCCACCGGACTAGACACGAACCGCCTGACGCCCGCAATATAAAAGCAAATGAACCATCCAAGAAAACAAGGCCACTAGTGCCATGGTTTTGATGAATCGTAAGCCCTAATCGTAGAGTGGTGGCCACTGGTTTGGGCTCTATCGCCGACTAGCGAAATGAGACGTTTATCTGAAACGCCGGACGTGGATCAAGACGGTCAAAGGCCACCACGCAAAGCGCAAAATTCGTTCACATTGTCCCCATCTTTGCTGGCGCGGGATCTTGATAACTGGGTCGTCCGATGGCTTCCGCAGGCTTAGCTATGAGCGTTGGGAAATTAAACTACAGAATCCTGGACCCACTGCGAGCAATCAGATCCTGCGGTGGAAATGAAGCCAGCACCAGCCGGGCCAGGGACCCCTGGAATTTGTTTTGGAGTCAAGACAAATCGCTCATTTGCGCTCATGAGGGGCAAGACTGATCATTTGAGCTTTGAGAGCAATCGATCATGTATGTTCGACGTCTAGGATCTAGACCAATGCGGTGTTTCATCATGTATTTTCGGAGGCTGAAGCAAAGGAACAATCGACGTCAGTATTCAACGATGATTTGGTGCGCTTGTCGCAGCGTCTCTTTAACTCTAGGCTGTCTTTCGTCTATTGAGGTCTGAATTAAATATGTATAATGGTGCGTGGCGCTAAATCACTGAAGCCAATCGGAGCCGAATCCATCGGCCTTCGAGCCAAATCGTTTAAATATAAAGAATAATCAGGAGCTTCATGTCCTTCCAAATCGCCCTTTATTTGGAATCCCACATAATTTCGTTCAATCGCAGAAGTGCGTCTGCGCTTGCTTTCTTCGCAAACATGAAATCTTCCCGGTTCTCTGCTCCCCTAGGTCCTAGGAGGTAATCAGAGAAGGAGAGATCGATGAGGACCTTGAGTTCCTCATAGGTAAAAGGTTCCCCATTTCCTGCGGCCAACGCTTTGTCGCCCTTAGCCGCAAAGTACTCCTTTTCGTCCTTGGCATAGTCAAGGGCCTTTTCGGCACCTTCCAAGAACCAGTCAAGGAACTTGGCACTGCGCGGAAGCGCGACACTCTCTTCCTGGGCGGCCAATTCTTGGTCGGAGACGTTTCCATTCTCCGCCAGGTCGGCGGTCGGCGCGATGATGACATTCTTCAAGTTCTGCTGCAAGACAAGAACATCTAGCTGCAGCCGTAGAGCCCCGTTCTCATTCATGGCACCAATAAGGGGAGTTCTCGACACAAAGGTTTGGTCGATGAACCGGGCTAGACCCGATGTGATGAACCAACGCTCAGAGGACCCCAAGTAGGTGGAGATATTGGTATCAAACGCAATCAGATCGTTGTTTAGCTCAAGCACTGTGGGCGATGCAGCCGTTGGCTGGTTCTTCACAATATGCCACCAGTCGGTCGTGGTATTGGGTGAAGGCGTCACTGGTTCAGAGTTGCGAGTACCGGGAGGATTGGGCCCGGCCATCGTTCGGGTCAGCATGTGAATGACACCGCACCGAATGTCAATTTGCAGGGCAAAGAGAGCAGTCAGAGAGAGTTCCCGCAGAGACTGAAGGGTTGTATCGAATGCAGTCGCCGTCTCGATGTTCAGAGGGAGATAAACAGGTTGGGAGACGCTATCTCGCCTGGGTTTCATCGCACTGACCAAAGTCCACCGGCGGTTCCCAGGGCCTCTCTCAGTTTGTGACTTCTGCGACTCTGGGCTAGGCTGAGTAATTTGACGCAATTTTCCGAGATGACTTGCAAGCCATTGCTGGTTCACTGTCAGTCAGCCATATACCAGTAATGTAAGGGGAACACCAACCATGCTATTGTACAGAAGTGACAGAGCGGCCACTGTCTTGGGGTCGGAAACAATATCGTACGGTTCTAATGGTACATCGTTTGTGCGCTTGAGGAGGATACTCGTTTCCTGAGAAGGTTAATTGAATTCCAAGGGCTGGTTGCCATATACGTGTAAGTTACCTTATCGATGAGTGCTGGCTTTTCGTCATTTTGCGCTTGCCACAAGCCACTAACCAAGTCGCGCAGTTCACCGGAATCAGCAAACAGAGCTGCCGCCTTGAGTCGAGCTCCTTGATTGACCTTTGTAACGATGGCTTTATCGCTATTGTCAGAGAAATACCATAAAACATCAAGGGTACAAACTACTCACCTTTGTACCAACCACAGCACTTGTCGTAGAAGTTTACAATCTGAGAGATAAGAAGTTGGGAGAATGCCTGGTCATGAGGGATGCTTGATAGCATTTTACTGAACTCTTTAATAATAGACATGAACTGGACCGTTCCCTAGAATGTCGATGCGTTAACCAATGGTGGTTATAAAGAAAGGCTGACATCAATATTACCTTAAACAGCGGCCGTGGAGAAACTGCCGACCAGTGAGAGTCTTCAGTGAATGCGTCTGGCGCAATGTAGCTGAGGGTACATAGATCGTTCACAGTCTCTTCCAACTGGGGAAGGAAAACGTTGACAAGGAAGTCGTCCAAGAATGAGGTCAACGTGCTCATAGCAATATCCGACTCCACAGGAACGATTTCTTTCAACCGCTGGATGAAGGAGAGTGAGGGCGGAAGGAGGAGACTCATGTTGAACACGCTCGGCTCTAGAAGAATTTTATGACCGGTGCCCGAGTTTCCTTGCTTGGAGTCGGATGCATTTTCTGCAGAGGATTTCTGTCTTGATTTGGACACCAGTCCAGGAACCGACGCTCGAAGAATTTCGTCCAGCTCATCCTGCTCGGCTTGGATTTCCGTTGTTCGATCGGCCTCCGACAATTTAAACATTTTCTGGATTTAGTTAGCATTGGGAGTGCTCTGATTCTTGTCCCAATTATCAATTACCTTGTTCTTGTCTCGGATGCCTGAATAGAATTGGCGCCTGGCTTCGGACTCTTCAGCTCCTTGTCGCAATGACACACCGTCTGTGGCCAAATAGTCGTGCATGATAGATCGAATCTGTTCGCAATATATCAGAAAAAAGGTGCCACATTGCCCAATTCCACACTTGTCAACTTACCTCGCTCTGATAGAGCTTCCACAACTCCTTGAAACCACCCACGAGAGAGCTACTTTTAGGAATTCCCTCACGTTCCACGATGGCCGCAATGACATCGTGAACAACTCGGTGACCCTCGGCAATGGCCTCAAACTTGGCATATAGGGCCCACAGGTATTCAGATAAGACGTGTCCACGTTTCTCGATGACCTCGGTGGGCAAGGCGGCCTTGTTGTCTTGAGATGCGAAACCGCGAGTCGGGTTCGGATAGCGCGCATCAATCTCAGCATTCGTTTTGTCAACTACTGAGAAAAGCTCAACCGGGAGCCGCTGTTCAATTCGGTCGACAGCTATATCCAGATGACCCATCTTGTTGAGTGCTTCCACCAGCAGCTGGATGTAGTAAAAGGTGTCGGCTTCTGGATTCCGCGAAGCATCCTCGATCATAGGCGTCGTGGCATCCAGCTTGGCAAGGAACCCATACACGGGTCTCTCCCAGGTAGTAGTTCCAGTCAGACTGGCCGGAGTTCCACCGTTATTTTCTCCCTCCGCTGTAGGCTGCTTCCATCGACCCGAGCAATAGGGAGACTTGAGATACAGATGGTCATGTAATTCTTCCACCAGAATGTCGGTAATTGAGCTTTCCTGGTTGGTGAAATAGGCCCGAATGTCCGCTAGAGCGCCGATATTGTCCAAATCCGAACGTCGGAGTAGCCGAAACGCATTGTGAAGTACTTCGACCGCAGCAAGGAACCGCTTATCCGATATCAACGATTCTAACTTCTCCGGGAGGGACTGGATTTCCTGGATCTGGCTAAAAAGCTGGATAATGTCGTCGTACTTTTGGGATGATGTCGCTAAGCCCTTCAGCTCGGGCTTGGTCGATAGTAGCCCACCTTTTGCCTGCTCCAGCGCATTCTTCAGATTCCGGACCCGGCCCTGTGAACTTTGTATACTCGATTGAATCTTATGATAAGTACCGATGGAACTGTTGAATCCCTGGTGGTGCTCTGTCAAGGCATCTCTATCAGTATCGGGAAACAAAGGTGCAAGGGCGAAAACGAACCATTGACAACAGACTTCAGAGTCTGCTGAATCTGATCGTGCATGTTCAGGAAGTCCGGCTCGCGATCGGACTTCCCTAACGTGCTTGTGTCCATCAGCTGTAATGCCACTTGCGCCGGTACGCAATCATCGGAGGCCACGAATGCCCATTCGCTATGAATTGATTGTAGGACACCTAAAGCAAGCACCAAATGATCAGCAATTGAGAGAGAAATGTGTCAGGTCGTAGGGAGCCAAACCGTCAGTAGCATGGGCCCCTGCCACTGAATTGCTCAAATCTCGATCCCTGCCCCTCTCCCTCTCCCCGCTACTACTGCTGTTGGCCAGCCAGCCAGCCTCTCCTTGTGATCGACCATCGCGCGAAGTCTGCAACTTCCTCTCGGGATCAGCTTCTCGGTCTCGTGTGCGGGAGCGCGACGAGGACGAATATTCGGGCTCCCGCTCCCATCGATCGCGGCGTCGGTCGGGAGAATGAGACGGGGGCAATGGGGGTTGCTGCGAAGCCTCCGGATAGAAGCCACCGTAGCCACCAGGGCGACGGTCTCGTCCTCCTCCACCTCCGTAGCCGTTTACCCCCAGGTTGCTATTGCTGCTGCTGCTGCCGTATCCTCCATCGGGGCGGTCGTACCGGCTGGAGTCGGAGTAACCGTATCCGTTGCCGTAACCGTTTCTGCCACTCATACCAGATCGCTGATGCCGGTAGATATTATGCGAATTGGATCAAGTCTAGGTGCGAAGGCTTCCGAAAGGAAGGGGAATGGCGGGGGGCTCGAGGATAGAAGGCCGGCTTGGGTCGGGTCGCGAAATCAAATTTTCGGTGTTCAGGCGCTGGCGCAATGAGATCAGGAAGGAGAGGATGCGACCATGATCATCCTCACGGGCAAGGAGAGTAGGGGGTAAGTACAAATGGCTCGACAGCAACGGGAGGCGGTATGGAGTAGAAAGTAGAAACAGAAAGGAGCAGTCATCGATGGGGTGGAAGGCGGCTCGCGCTTCTCCACACAAGCAACCAGCCACGTTCCGCAATGCACCACCGAAGGAGGGCCGAGAGGTATGTACTGTACAGAGTACCATCATCGGCATCTTTATTTAGCACCAGCAATTACACATCACATCCATTAAATGGCGTGCACTCTATGTCAAAGATTGAATTAAAAAGGCTCGTCCGTTCCTGACCCAAGCAGGCTTCAGACTGCGAATAATACTACGTAAGACACCTTCTGCCAGCACTTATTTCGAAATGGGCTTCGTCTCGCGCTCGAGCCACTTGCGGGTGTAGTCATCATTCTCAAAGAAGTGATGCGTCTTATCCCAGATCTCAGCATGGTAGTCATTGACCCATTTGATCTCCGAGTCGCTCAAAAGAGAGGGTTCGATCAGGTTGCGACCGATGGGAGTCATGGTGACATGTTCGAAGCCCAGCCACGGGCGATCGCCGAAGTTATGCGTCGTTTGGACTTCACGAGCCATGATGACATCTATCGACCAACCTGAGTTAGACGATTCAATTTCCGAAGGGAAGGGGAGGGTGCTTACTCTCGATACGGATACCAAACTTGCCGTCCTCGTAAAATCCGGGTTCTATACAAATTAGCAGATGCCCATCTGAGATCCAATTCACTGGAACGTACCGTCCGAGATGACATTGCCGGGGGCAATAGGAACTTCCGTATACTGGACGCGACTGCCGATACCCATGGGGCCCTCGTGCACATTCTACAACCATTAGCCTAGGCCTCATAAAAGGAGGCTGAGTACTCACCAAGTAGGAGCCAATTCCGTGACCGGTTCCGTGCAAGTAATCCAGTCCCTCTTTCCACAGGTGCTGTCTCGCCAGAACATCTAACGCAAACCCACTGGTGCCTTTAGGGAAGACGGCGGAATCAAGTGCGATAACACCCTTCAAGACCAAGGTGAAAGCTTTCTTCTCGACCTCGGAAGGCTGTCCGAAATGGAATGTTCTCGTCACGTCTGTCGTGCCGTCGAAATACTGAGCACCCGAGTCACAGAGATAAATGGCCTTAGGATCAATAATGGCGCAGCTTCCCTTCTCGGGCTTGTAATGGATGACAGCGCCGTTAGGGCCCGTGGACGAGATGGTGTCGAAGGAAAGGCCCGCGAAAAGATCATGCTTGGATCGGATCTGCTCCAACTTGTCGGCGGCATCCACCTCGTCAAGAGTGGTCTTCTTGTTGACCAGTTCGTTCTCGAGCCAGGCAAAATACTCGGTCAGCGCGGCACCATCCCGGATATGACACGCTCGCATACCCGCGAGTTCAACGTCGTTTTTGATAGCCTTAGCATCGCCAATTGGGCTACGGGCCTCCTCCACGTGGTCCTCGCCTCCCAGACTGAGACTCAGGGCCCAAGAAGCTTTGTTGGAAAGAAGGAATTTCGCTGGCTGCGATTCTTGCTTGCGCGCCTCGCTGATAGCCTTGACATCAGCGAAAATGGAGTCGTATGGTTTGATGGCGACATCTTGACCGAGATGAGCTTTGACCTCGGGGGTCAATTTATCCTCATCGACGTAAAGATCGACCGATGTGGGCGTGACAATGGCGTATGAGAAGAAGACGGGGTTGTAGGGAATGCTTTCAGTTATCCGGTCAGCAACAAATGGAAGAGAGAAAACATGGGGCCGAAGTGGAACTTACTCGGTGCCACGCAGGTTGAACAGCCAGGCAATTTCATCCAGCATGGCTATCATTCGCCTCGTTAGTCACCACACAATTGGAAAGGGATCGGGACACAGTACAAATAACAAAACCGGCATATTTCTTGGTCTCTAGCTCCTTGCGCAGATCACCGATCTTCTCCTGGAAGCTCTTTCCCGCATACTTCTCCGGGTGGACCTTGACTAGCTCCCTTGGGGCCGCAGGTCGGTCCTTGCCCCAAACTAGATCAACCAGGTTCTGCTGAACGCCCACCAACGACGAGCCGTTCTTCTTGAGGGTCTCGGTCAGGCTGCGAGCACCGGCTATAGGGCATTAGTTGTCGGATCTCTGAGCTTTCACGTGAGAGAAAATTGAGATTACTTACACGGAGTGAATAAAGCCGGGTCAACGCCGACGACCTTACCGCCCTCAGCTTGCTCAGTGGTCCTAGATAACACTCAGCTTGTCTTCTTCGGATGATCTGGGTTCTCTGTTGCGTACCATTCCTGCCACGTCGGAACACCTTCTACGCCCCGTTTCAGGAGTTCCCAGTTGCTATCCAGCTGTTTCGCGGCCTGATTGAAGTAACGACCGTCGGTTGACAGGGCAGCCTTGGTCCGAGAGACAATAGCAGTACCCGCGGACCCGGAGAAGCCGGAGATAAATTCTGCAGAAAGAGATTTGAGTTATAACGGTGACTGCAGACAGATTCATTGGAATCGCGGCATCAAAAGGGCGTAATAATCAAGGGCGACATTCTAACCTCGACGACCGTCACATGGGGCGATATATTCCGACTGGTGGCTATCTTCCGAAGGAACAACTGTTGGAGAAAAAAACGAAAATAGTTAGCAATGGCATCGGAGAGGGAAGAGGGGAAGATATGATGTCATACTGTATACATCGACCTGGTGCTCCTGCATCAACTGTCTCAGTTTGGCCAGGCGTTCGGAAGTGTTGACGGTCTCCATGTCGGCGGAGTAGCGCGGGACGGAGGAAAAGAACCTAGAGCGGGCGAAAGATAATTGGCGAACCGATCGGAAGGTTGACGACCAACAAAGGCGAATTGGAGGGTGGGAAAGGAGCATCGACAGGTGAGTTGGACCAGGGAGGGATGCGGGTGTCCGATGAATGGTCTCCCGAAGATGAGGCCTTGCAAGCACAAGCCTCCTGGGGATGTTACACAAGGGAGAGAGAAATAAGAAAGAAGGGAAGGGAAACGGTGGACAAAGCCCGCAACTAGCAAATGGAACCAGGGCTAGTTATATGCAGAATTGCACGAGAGAAAGAGAAAGAGGCCGATTGCAGGGTTGAGGTGGCAGACGTGGAGAGATTCAACCAACGAGATATGACGGATGGGGAGCTTTGGGCAGACGGCCGGTTGGTTACCGTACAGTACCGCATGGGTATTCACGGGATATCTTTCGTCAATTTCCCTGCAAATACACGGTATGGCCGATACCGTGACTGACCCGTGACCCGCAGGAGATTCCGTCATGGCGGAAGAGAATCACCCTTGGCATTGATCAAAGACTCACTTATTATTATGGTTATTATCGTCATGCCTTCTCCCTCCAAGACATCAACTGCACGGGGGTCGCTTGACTGCGAACTAGACAGAATGGCAAAAGTATACGCGGGTTGAATATTAAAATGGCCAGATTCCCCCTTTTCTTTGCCAGACCTGGTCTGACTAGTCACATGTGGTGAATGGTTTTCGCCCAACAGTCGCCAGGTGAATATTATTACCTGCTTCTTGAACCCTTCTTTCCTCATCCTCTCACGGATGAATCCCCCAAACTCTCCCTCCATCCCACCTTCTCACCGCCTTACCCTTCCGTGATAGCGCTATCACCACGTGACACCCCTTTACCCGTGCCGCCGGCCCAAACTATACATCCTTTTCTGATCCCTGTGGCACTGCGGCCTCAATGGACGTCCCTAGCCAAGGCTCACAAGTGCAGCCTCTCCTTGATGAGGCCAAGACAGTAAGTCTCCCCTTCTCACCTTGGATTTTGTCAACCCTGGCCTTCAATATCTCTAAATAGTCTTTTAGCTTGTCTCCCAGCTCTACAATCCGGCCAACACCGGCAACCCTGCTAAGGTCAAGGCCATCCAAGAACAATTGCAGACCCTTCAGAGGAGCCCCCAGGCATGGCTGATCGCCAACTATCTCCTCGGTGATCAAAGTACGGATCTGAGGTTCTTTGGCGCCTTGACATTTACCGTCAAGATCAACCAGGACTGGTATGCTAGCATCCCTTCCGGGTTGATGAATCCAATGCTAATGAGTCGTTTGCAGGCAACAACTGAGTAAAAATGAGATCCAGGAAGTCGTGGCACGTCTCATTGATCATTATGTCTTCCTGGTCAACGGAGGAGAGCAGGCTCTAGTAATCCGCAAGCTGGCTTCCAGCTTAGCCACGATCTTCCTGAAGCCTAATGCCCCATGGATTAGTGCAATTAAGAGTCTAGCGGCCTCTCTGGCAAGTGGAAAGTACGTTCCGGAGCAGCAATGTCAGTCGTTCGACTTGCAGAATGCGATCCTTCCGGCGATGCCCGAAAGATACGTGGCCAGCCTGCTTTATTTCTCCAATACCCTGGGCGAAGAAATCAACAGGTCCTCAGAGTCCCGCAAACCTGAAGACGCCGATCGTATCTCCCAGAATGTTGACGATGCCTTCGCTCTGGTGAACTTTGTTCTTTACAATATTCTGCAGCAGCGGGCTACTGGTAGCACTATTCCCGAGGTTCCCGGAATGGAGACTATCAATTCATATCACGTAAGTAACAGATTCTTTCGTTTAAGGTGTATTCATTTGCTCTTATTCATTTTCCCCTCGAGACGTGTCTAACTTTAAACCTTAGTCATGGACGTCTGTCCGAAGTGCGTTCCCCTCGCACGACGCTGCATCCACCTCGCAGCCTGACAACACAACCAATCTCGTCATCCAGACCTTGAACATCCCCAGTCTTTCCAAAACTGCAGCACAGGTCCTGGTTGAAATACTGGATTGGCGGGACAACACACTCAAACCGGACCATCTCGACTTAATCCTGGAATATCTCGTCAGCGACACCGGTAGCAAGCACGTGATGGGTCTACTCGACGCCGATTATGATGATGAGAACATGACATATCTAGAACTTCTGCTGGCCTATGCATCACTGAAGCAGCGAGACCTGCTAACGAAGACTCTTGATACACAGCATGCGCGACTGCTGGAATTGCTCCACACCGCGTTCAGGGCTTCCGGATTCGCAGCAGTCGAAGATATGGCGAGTCCGTTGTTGGTGGAATGGTGGACAGAAGTTGCCGACGACCTCCAAGAAATCATGCTAGAAGCAGAAGACCAGTCCGGATTCGCATTCGCCAAACAAAACTTAGCGCGCGCAGCCACGAGCTGTTTCCACAAGCTGCACTGGCCGCATTTATGTCGCTTGCGAGAATGGTCCGATGATGATCGCGCCGAATTTGGATCTTTTCGCCGTGACGTCTGCGATTTTCTTCTGGCCATCTATCCCATGCTCGGGGTGGAGTTGGTCCAGGTGTTCCAGGAGCACGCCACGCACTCGCTTGCGCACGAGAACTGGAGGACATTCGAGGCGGCCACCTTCTGCATTGCCCAGCTTTGCGAGGCGGTGGATGAAAATCAGCATGCGGATCAGTGTCTGAATACGATCTTCTTCAGCGATGACTTTGCTCGGTTGTGCGAGAGCAACGAGCTGGAGATCCCGGACAAGGCCCGCCAAACCCTGGTGGACATGTTTGGAAAATACCGGTCGTACTTTGAGCGGACCCATGCCTTGCTCCCCCGGGTGTTGACATTCCTCTTTGCATCGCTCGAGGTGTCCTCGTGCGCCTCGGCCGCATCCCGGTCTATCTCCTACCTCTGCAAATCCTGCCGTAATGCTCTTACCTTCGAGCTGCCCGCTTTCATGACCCAATTCGAACAGTTCCGCATGAAGCCCACCGCCACGACCTCCACCATGGAGAAGGTGCTGGAGGGCATAGCAGCGATCATACAGACCCTACCGGCCGACGAAGAGAAAGCCCACATCCTCGAAGGCATCCTGAAATCTTTCCACGAACAGGCGATGCTAGCACGGGATGAAGCCGCGCGCGGCCTCGTCGATCCCGCCCGCTACCTGGCTCATATGGTGCTTCGATGCGTGGCCAGTATTGGCAGAGGACTCCGGACGGAAAACGAAGTCACCCTAGACGGCGGCTCCGGCGGAGACAGTAACCCCTACCCACCGACATTTTGGAATGTGGGCAACGGCGTTGCCTCACAGAACCTCATCATGCAATGCGTGCAACTCCTCGTGACCGATTTCCCCCTAGACGTCGCCATCATCGAAGCGGCCTGCGACATCCTCAAGGCGGGCTACACCGAGCGAACGGGTCCGTACGTCTTCCCACCGATGATGACGGTGAACTTCGTCAAGAGCATCCCCTTCGGCAGCGCTGGAACGGACATGGTGATGGGCACGGCGTCAGCGTTCCTCGCCTCCCACGCTGCGCACCCAGAGCACGTTCGCGAGGAGACAGTGGCGCTGATCGTGCACGTTTACGGTTCGTTCTGCTGGATGCATGAAAAGCCGGAGTTTTATGACCCCGAGGTGGCCAACAGCGGCATGGACTTCCTGACCCGCCTGCTCCCCCGGTATCATCCCTACCTGTTCACGCTACACAGCGCGCCCTCGGAGCCCAGTACCGCCGACGCCACTGCCGCCGGTCTTGGAAACGGCCGGCTGCAACGACCGCCGGTGCTCCAGGCCATCTTGAACTTCACGCTTCTGTCATTGCAGGGCACGGATCCACTGCCCCTGCGGTCGGCGTCTCAGTTCTGGGTCAGCACCATCAATCTGCCGACGGAGGTCGAGTCCGTGCAGCTAGCCATTCGCGACAGTCTTCCCCCGCTGTGCCGCATTCTGATCGTGCAGGTAGCCGGCCGGTGCGCGCGATCGGATCTGGATCATTTGTGCGAAGTGCTGCGACGAGTCATTTTCAAACATCAAGGCAACGCCCGTCCGCATCTGGCGACGGCGTTGTCCGAGTTGCCGGACGACACCGGCGCGACGAAGAGCGAGGAGGAGGTGGCCACTGTTCGTCAGGAGAGGCAACGCTTCCTTGCATCGCTGATCGCTGCTCGAGGCGCCAAGGCGCAAACGGCCCAGTTGACCCGAAACTTTTGGATGAAAAGTCGGGGAACGGGATTCGACTATGTCAGGTAGAGGGATTGGAAACCATTTAAGAGGTTTGATTTAAGAGGAACACAGAGACATGAATAAGAACAAGTTGTGAGAGAAAGAATGAGAAATCGAAAGAGAAAACAGACCAGATCAGACCAGATCAGATCAGAGAAGAGAAGAGAAGAGAAGAGAAGAGAAAGCAAAGCGAAAATACACAAGTCCATCCACCACAGTCGATTCAGTCGAAGTAAAACCCAACCAACCTGACTAAGGCCGTCCAAAGTGAGGCTCGAAGGAGCGCCATGACTTAGGTTATAAGATGACGCTCCCCCACCGAGTCCGAATCAGAACCCAACACACCCATAACAAGACAAGACCAGACCAGACAATGCAAAGTCTAAAATCCATGCCTAATGACGACACCACCTCCCCCTTACCGCCCTGCGATGCCACCTGGTGTGATTGTTGTTCGACGCCAAGTGGAGCGAACAACATGCATGCAGCCCATCCATCCACCAGCCACGGAGGCGGTGCACCAGGCATCAACCGACAAATGACAAGTGCCAACTGCCAAATGGCGGTCTTCCCTCGAGCATGAATATCGAATGAAATCATCATCCCCAAAAGGACCAGGGCACAATTTCCCATTTCCACGATGCGCCTTAGATGTGGGTCGGGGTCCACCCTGACGAGCCTCGTTGGGTTTAACTCGCTGCCATTATTAGCTATGTTTAGCACATCAATCTAAAGATTTCTTCCATGGGTTGTTTCAGTCTTTCAGGCCTGTTGCTCTTCAATTGATCTTTCCATCTTTCCCATACGTATACTCCTTTTCTTTCCCCCGCAGTATATCTCCTCTTGATCTCTCCCCCATACTCCCTCCTCTATAACTTTTTCTCTCGTTCAACAACATCAACAAACATACCCAAAGAAAATGCCCCATATAGCCAACACCCCCGAATCCCTCCTCCCGCGGACCGACTCCCTAAACCCATCCACAACATGCCGCGGAACGACCAACAGCGGAAAACCCTGCCGCCGACCCCTAACAACCTCCCCAGATAGTCCACCACCCGCCAAACTCGCCAAATCAGACCCCTCCGTGCTCTTCTGCTGGCAACACAAAGACCAAGCCGCGTCTGTCCTCCAAGAAGCAACTGCCGCCGCCGCAGCACCAAATGGCACTAATCCATCCGCGCAAGCGAATCCCCGAACTAGTATCGACACGCTCATGGAACGACTGGGCGTGATGGATCTGAACGGGGGTGACGGGTCGAAACCACATCGACGGAGGACCCAGAAACAGAAGAAAAAGAAGAAGACAAGACGCACGATATGTTGCTGTTTCGAGGTCATCGAGGAAGAAGATCTGCCTGTACCTGCGAGACCGGTTCAATCTCCACCATCTCAGCCTGCACCTCAACCTCAAATGACACAAGTCTCCACACCACCCGTCGACCGTGCCCGACAAAAAGACCCCATCATGAAATGGATCCCGCCCACATTATCCGATCAAACAACCACAGTCCTAGCCAGCGAACTCGAGAAACCGATCTCCGATGCCGACGAGCCCGGATACATCTATATGTTCTGGATGACGCCGACAGACGGAACGAACAACAACGGCAACGAGATGACGCGATCCGGATCAGGAGGACCACCAACGCGGGCACCAACACGGGAACTCGCGTCGTCGTTACTAGCGCCAGAGACCGGGTCCAGTCGACATCAGAACCCGCGACGGATCAGCGACGCGTTGCAGACGGCTCGGGAGATGAATAGCCTGACGACTAATCCCACGGAGACGAGTCCGGGGACGTTACGGTTGAAGATCGGACGCGCGAATAACGTGCAGCGACGGTTGAACGAGTGGTCGAGACAGTGCTCGCATGAACTCACCCTCATTCGGTATTACCCCTATACTCCCTCGACACCGTCGCCGTCGCCGTCGCCGTCGCCGGCACGACACGGGGCAGCGGGAAGGCACGCGAGCCCTGGAGGACTTCAGGCGGGACGCAAAGTGCCGCATGTGCATCGCGTGGAGCGACTGATTCATCTGGAACTGGCGGATGTCAAGGCGCGAGACTTGGGCAAGTGTCCGGACTGCGGCAAGGAGCACCGCGAGTGGTTCGAAGTGCCGGCGGACAAGGCATCTCTGAAACGGGTGGACGACTGCATACGCAGATGGGTGGAATGGGCCGAAACTCATTGAAGCATGGGAAGGGCAAATCGTTGAGGATCATCTATCTAATACATCTTAAGAGTGAATACAAACAGGTCGCTCGGCGGACCGTCAACCCCATAGACTACCTATACAGCAATACAGCACTGTCGGCCCGGGTGATCAAATGACAGCAGCATAAACACCTATATGAAAAAGAAGATCACCTTTACTATCCCCAGCGTCACCCACAGACAGAACAGCATCACCATCACAGTCCCCCGCAGCAGAAGCAGGCCCTAGACATGAAGGTTCTGGCTCACCTAAACATAAAAAAAACACCGGCAGAGTCCTTTTCACCGATAAACTCCATGTGATGCATGGCACAGAGAAGAGGAACAGGCTTTTAGAAAATACATGCGACAACATTCGGACCAAGACCGCCAGCTGGATTGATCCCAGCATTGTTAGCAGGGCCGACCACAGGGGTGTTCTGAGGAGGGTTCTGAGGCTGGAAATTGCCCTGGTTATTCCCAACGGCATTCGGCATCGGTGGATAAAACCAGTCGTGAATGGATTATGCCCATGCAGCCGCCCAAAACCCCGTCCCCCCACACAATCACAAGCCCAGTTTTTTTTTTTTCAGAGTATGAATTCGAGGTACTGGAAGTAGTGAAATTTCATGGAATGTTGATTGTTCTGATGATGAAATTTTTTGTATAACTATACGTACCCTATAACTAATTCAACGGAATTCTCCGCGGATATCACGGTCAGGAAGGTACCGAACCGGGGATCTTGCACATCAGGAACGCGGAACACATGCAGTAATAAAAAAAAAGTGAACTTTTAACCAACGAAGAGAGGCAGGCAGGCAGTCAACAAGTGAAGGTATATATAATGTTAAGTGTAACAAAAAAACATACTTTTTTGATGCCCCCACGTGGGATTGACGCGGCCCTCTTCATGTCGAGGAAAGCTTTTGCTGCTTTGCTACACTGTCTTATAGTTAGTACGGGCTAAGAGGGTTAAGGTGATATTGACAACTAACAGTGAAGCGCTCTGCCACTGAGCTATAAGGGCAGCAGATGAACGTATGTTCAATATAGCTACATGGTATAATCATTTGTACTGAAATGTGAAACGGAGGGGTCGGTGGTGAAATGGGAGGCAGGTACAGACATTGTAAGAATGGATCGGACCGTCCAACTCAATATCGCGATATAGATGGTGATATAGATTGGAAGTGTGGACCGGGATGGTAGCGAATTACACGGACGAACTACTTGACACGATTGGCAACAGATGCAAAGAATGGAAAGGACAGAGAAAGCCATCCGTTGACTCGACGCAGGGCGACTCCAGTAGTTATAGGCAGGAACCTCCCCAGAAGGTATCGCAGGATCGTACGGCCCGGTATCCGTACGCAGCCCTGCCCGTCACGTTCCGTACAGAATCACGTGCACTCTGGGGAGAGCGGCGCCGATTCCGGTCCAGCAGATCCCATGCAAGAAGAGCCGCGGTCACTGCAGAGTCCGGCCCACTTTCTGTCATCTGCAAATCCAATTCAGTCACCGAAGGAGGCGTGGCGGAAACCTTAACAATGACCAATAACGAACCATTGGGTTAGCCACGGCATCTGGCGAACTAACGAACAGGTACTAGCTCGGTGGGTTAGTTTCTGCGCCCTATGAGAAACATGTCTGATGTTTCCACGACCTTGGACCGCCGAGTGCCACCGCCTTATACTCCTCTAGGAAGGCGGGGTGTAAGATGTGGGCAATGGGAAAGAAAACCGGAGTCGGTTCACGTCCCGCTCAGAGTGGGTGCACGCGTATGTTGCCGCTTTAGGAATGGGGATCGAGAATACCTTCTGGGCATCTCCTTCCAAGTCCAGACCCCGGTTGATTAGAAATGACGCATCAATGCTACAGAAGCTTTAACTTACAGAGTAGAATTGAGTTACCCAGAATCTATCCAGTAGAATTTCAAACTGGTATCAAATCGGCATACGGTGTAGCTAATTGAATCACAACATGTTCTTTCATATGCTCATAGCTCATAATACAAAATAAGCCACAGTATACTGACTCGGCCGAGAATCCCAGACCCAAGGTATACATTATGCAATACATCAACACGGAAGACAAATGCCTCTCTCTCGGCATGACACTATACCAACTTTTTCTCGCAACGCCCGCCAGAAAGATGTATGGATGGAATGAAGACAGGAAAGAAGAAGAAATCGGAAAGCAGACAAACAGACGCAATCTACCATCTACCATCCGCGCTTGGCCAGCTTGTCGGCCTCCTGCATCTGCGAGACGTTGATGCCAACCATGGCCTCGCCCAGACCCTCGCTGACCTCCGCGAGGACCTTGGGGTCCTTGTAGTGAGTGACGGCCTGGACGATGGCCTTGGCGCGCTGCTTCGCGTCGCCCGACTTGAAGATACCGGATCCGACGAACACTCCGTCACAGCCCAGCTGCATCATGAGAGCGGCGTCGGCGGGAGTGGCAACGCCACCGGCGGCGAAGTTGACCACGGGCAGACGGCCCTTCTCGGCGGTCTGGCGCAGCAACTCGTAGGGGGCCTCCAGCTCGCGAGCAAAGGCGCGCAGCTCGGGCTCGGGGTCGGGGGAAGACTGGAGGATGGCGCGAGCGCGGGCAACTTGGGCGTTGACGGTGCGCATGTGCTTGACGGCCTCGACGACATCTCCGGTACCAGCCTCACCCTTGGTGCGGATCATGGCCGCACCCTCGGAGATACGGCGGAGGGCCTCGCCCAGGTTGCGGCAGCCGCAGACGAAGGGAGCCTTAAAGTTGTGCTTGGTGACGTGGTAGACGTCGTCGGCGGGGGTCAGGACTTCGGATTCGTCAATGTAGTCGATGCCAATGGCCTCGAGGATCTAAAGGACAAGAAATCGTCAGCTTCTCATATCCAGGCCCAGAGTGGCAATTGAGACGTACCTGGCATTCAACGAAGTGGCCAATACGGGCCTTAGCCATGACGGGGATGGTGACGGACTTCATGATGTCCTTGATCATGCTGGGGTCGGACATGCGGGCCACGCCACCCTCAACTCTGATATCAGCAGGGACACGCTCGAGGGCCATGACGGCGGCGGCACCGGCCTCCTCAGCAATGCGGGCCTACAGGAAAGATGACTGTTAGTATCGCAAGTCCTGCCGATCATATCGATCATTGATTGAGCGCATACCTGTTCCGCATTGACAACGTCCATGATCACGCCACCCTTCAACATCTGGGCCAAGCCGGCCTTGACGGTAAAGTCATTGGAAGCAACGTTCTGCTGAACAGCCATTGTGAAGAGTAATTGAGCGAAGCGGGGTGCTAGTAAAGGTCTAGGAAAGAGCGAAGGGAGGGGAACGGACGGGGAGTATGTACAGGGAAGCAAGTGTGGGGGAGGACGAGAGGGGACAGAGATTGAATTTAAAAGGTTGCCCCGTGAGTCACGGAGAGTCGGAATCCGATAAGGAAAGGGAATGGCAAACGTCTGCCTGAGGAAAGAGGATTCCCCGCCGACTTTTCCCAGCGGTTGTTCCGCCCGCGGAGTGCGTAGCCAATCCGAGCGTCGGTGTCCCTCCATTGCCCGCGCCTTGTGTCGCCGCTTTCCCGCGGGTGCCCCTCAGGCCGTCAGGCATTCAGGCACCCAGGCACAATCTTGTCAGGTATCATGCGGTATTGTCGAGTATCCGGTATTGTTCCGTATGGTCCTACTGAGGTGGTCATTTACATATCCATCCATAGATACCTAGGTAGATATACCTAGATATACCTAGGTATCAGAGATCCTTTGAGTTGACTCTATGCCTGAGGGCAAGACGTCCTGATTCAAGCGGCATATGATCGCCTGCTTATCAACGGTGTCAAGCGGGTCCTTCACTACAGCCTGCACGTCAAGGTCGCTGAGGCCTGGCTCGTAGGCATCATAACTAGCTGAACCGAATAGATACACCCCGACTAGCTGGTCTTTCAGGTGATCAGTAAGACGCTTGACCATTTCCTCCAGGTAAGCTTCCACCTCTTCTGGCAGTTTGTTCGCCATTGTGGTCTACTCTGATTTAGCTTTGCCAGCGCTGAATTGCAAGCTAAGACTTTTTGAATATGGTAGGAGGACTTTGGCTGGAGGGTGTAGTGGAGTTGAGTTGTACGGGATGTAAACAACTGCCTAGAAGCCTAGGCATCTGACCGCCCCGTGACGTCATTTACCTACGACCTACCTCCGCATACCACCGTCTTCTCCAACTCCAGCAAGCAACGACCAGCTTCATATCTCCCTGCACATAGCCCAATTGCATCCAACACACTTCAATCAGCCTGCTACTATCACCAATCATTTACCCACCGCAAAACAATCTCAAAATGACCCTCCTCATATCCCGCACCTCCGCCATCCTCAGTGTCGGCCTCGGCCTCGGCCTTTCCCTATCTCCCTCCTCCCCATTCCGCTCCACCCCGATCCAATGCCAATACACGGCACCGTATCCACAGACCACGGCATCCACCGAATCCGGCTGGGCCATCGACGACCAGGACCCTCTCCTGCGGAAGCAAGGCACCACGGGCCCGGCCAGTGGCATCTTCACGGCGTCGACCATGCGCCAGGTCAGTTTGGGGAGCGTGCTGGGTCTCGTGGCAGGTGTGGGATTGCGGGCGTTTTCGAAGGCCCTGGTGGTGCTGTTGGGTATGGGTCTTGTTGTGGTTGAGGTATGTGCTTTCTTTGCTTCTGTCCTGTTCTCGTCCCTTGCCCTATGGTAGTTAGGTTGGCTCTTTTGAGGGCGTGAGTGCTGATTGGATTTCGTATACATAGTGGGCGGCTGCCAAGGGGTACAATATTCTCCCCCTTCAGAAGATGCAGAAATATGTGAAGGGAGTGGATTTGCAGAAGGCTGTGTCGAGGCAGATTCCGTTTAAGCTGAGCTTTGGGGCGACGATGGCGCTAGCGGCCTTTGCGCAGTTTTGATTCACGGGTTTATACGTTGGAGTTGGGATACTAGGTACTTGGTTTAGAAAGAAATGGAGGTGTTGTATATAGATGGACTGTACACCAAAATCAAACGAAATATTACATTTTATATTCGGTAGCGACAGCTCATAATTGACGGTTATATAGTCGGTACACTGTTATACAAAGGGGTATCATCAAGTCATGCAATTGCACCAATCAAGCCAACACGAGATCTTCTAGAATGCCCTCCATCTCTTCGCGCGACAGGGGCACCCCCAGAAGCTCCATTCCGCTCGTGTCCATCCGAGACGTGATCATCTGGTGGTCGTGGAATTCCTTCAGCAAAGTC
Organism: Aspergillus affinis; assembly: GCF_023601865.1. NCBI lineage: Eukaryota > Fungi > Ascomycota > Eurotiomycetes > Eurotiales > Aspergillaceae > Aspergillus > Aspergillus affinis. Next base: position 159,213 of record NW_026515830.1, read on the forward strand.
CGGAACATCATCTCGGACGAGGCGATGAATTCCTCCGAGGCCTTCTGGTAGAGCATGCGGAAGTCGATGCCGGTCTCTTCGCGGCCTCCGCCCTGCCGTTCCTCGGCGTAATGGCCGCCGTCGATCTCGTCGTCCGATTGGTGTCCGTCGTCCATGACGGTCAGGAGCTCGGTCAAGAGCACGCGGTACAGGTTGCGCGCATTCTCTGGCAAACTTTTGAGCACGAACTCGACACCTTCCTTGCCGCCAATGCGTCGGCCCTTGCGGCCCAGAAGACCGTGGACCTCCTCCACGACGTCGAACTCGCCGTCAAAGGATCCAAAGGTAGTGCAGTCGTGGAAAATGTAGTTGAACTGATCCCGCAGACTGATGTCCCACATCAACAAGAAATTGGGGGTGTCGGCAGTCACCAGAAGATTGATCTTCGGTGTCACGGCCAATCGCGCAAGGAGAGCTTGGTTGGCCGCTCGTCGGAAGGAAGGCGCATCGATTGAGTTAATGAGCACCGTGATCGGTTTGCGAGAGGGCTGCGACTTCAGAACGGATTGCAGCAATTCCAAAACCTCCACTGGCTGAGACCCCATTTTAGAGGGGATGTCAGCCCCAAGAACCGCCGTGACAATCGTAGCAAATATCGATCGAATGGAGACATTCGGCGTGTGGCCGTTGACGATGACAATGGAGGGTGGATCGTCGCTGTATTTGTGGTGAACCCAATCGGCAAACCCCTGCACCAGCTCGCGCTTGCAACCGTACCCATACAGACAGATATTGAAGCCCTGGTCGAACTCGAAGTTCCATTGCGGAAAGGACCGACAATGCAGGTCGAACAAGAAAGACTTCTCCTTCTTGAAGGGATCCACATATTGCGACAATTTCTCGAAGTATTCCTCATGCGTTAGCAGCGGCACTTTGTTGAAGTTGTTATTGGACGTCCGCGGGGGACCAGCGCGATTCTGGAAAAAGTAGCGCTCGTGAGCAGGCAGCTCTCCCTCCGGCGTAGGAGACCGCTTGTTTTTCGCGCCTTTCGGTCGTCCTGCTCGGCGCTTTGGGGTCGCCGCCGTCTTCTTGCCAGTCGGGGCGTCCGCGTCGGCCTCGACCGAGTCAACCACATCTCTGCCCCCCTCGGCAGGTGTCTCCCGCCCTTCATTCTCCTCTTCCAAGATCTCCTCCGCTAAACGGTCTCCCCCGTCCCAAATGTCTTCTTCGTCCTGCTCGAGGAGCAGACGCGCGCTTTTCTTCTTCGCAGATCGATCGGCATTCTTGACTCTCGATGGCGTCGGGGCAGCCTTCTCCTTCGTCGGAGTCGAAAAGAGAGCCTTTGCCTTAGACTTGTGCGTGGGTGTCCTCAGTCCGGATTCCTTCAAAGCCGCTGGCGTCGACGCCGTCGCTTTCTTAGGGGTCGATTTCTGGGGCGTGGATTTCATCCGCTTCACCGGCGTCGACTCGACCGGATCCTCATCGTTCGCGCTTCCATTTGTGGCGCCATTAAGTTTTACCGTTCTCTGTCTCTTCGGCGTCGAGACAGGACGCTCGTCATCTGAATCTGGTTGCTTCCGTTTCATTTCAGTAAGTTATGCCTCGAACGGAGGGTCATCGGTGAAAGGGTCGACACGCGCAGAGTGAGAAATACCATTCAGACAGGACAGTCGCTCGTAATCGCTAGATTTGGAAAAACAGGACGCAAGGGCGTAGACAGGGAGAGCGGCGGTGGAATGTTGATCTCTCGTGGCTTTGCTTTCTTTTGTTTAACCACGGCGCGGCTGGGCCGACTGTTTCTCCGAGTCCCGCGGTATCGGCGAGGCGGTCGAGGAAGAGAGAGGGCGACTGCGGCATTTCCTCCTCTCCACTCAACGCCTTTGATAAAGAACGACTCGACGGGTTTTAGGCTTTCAGGTTCTGCGGCAGTACTCTCTAGTGGGCGATCTTGATCCTCCACAGAGTCTGAAAAGGAGTCGGCGTGAGTCAGTCAATCCTTCGCTTCTGACTCATTTCCCCGGTTTATCGAGCTAGCTCAGGTACGGAGAACTATATCTATACCTCGCACCAGCTCTCGACCCGGACTGCCACCCAACTCCTTTTGTGATATCTATTGATCTAACAATTCTTCTCGCCTAGCAGAATCTTCTTATTGCCTATCCCGCCCAACCTGCAGCCACCATGGCGACCTTCGCCAGGATGATGAAGGGCCAAGTGCGCAATTATTCCGCACCGCTGGACATGGCCATTCCTGCCGCCAAACAGAAATACATCCCCTCCTCCGGAACCTACCCCAAGGGATTCAGCGTCTCGGGAACCCACGTGGGCGTGAAAGCTTCCAACACCAAGTTCCCTGACTTGGCCCTCATCTCCTCCGAGACGCCGTGTTCGGCGGCCGCGGTGTTCACCACCAACAAGTTCCAGGCGGCCCCCGTTCAAGTGAGTCGGGATATCCTCAAGAACCGCCAGGGACAGGGAATTCAGTCTGTGGTGATCAACTCGGGCTGCGCCAATGCCGTGACTGGCAAAGGCGGCTTGGAAGATGCTGTGAGCATGGGCAAGACGGTAGACGAGTGTAATGGTCTCCACGAGCCTAGTACTCTTGTCATGAGCACCGGAGTCATTGGACAGCGGTATGTTCGCGCCCATGAACGCCCTCAATTCTCAACTTGAGACCGATTGCTAACACTTAGCTCGCCAGTCTTCCCATCTCCAAGATCCTTGACAAGATCCCCACCGGTCACGCCAACCTCTCCTCCACCCACGATGCCTGGCTCTCCACTGCCCGTGCCATCTGCACCACCGATACCTTCCCCAAGCTTCTGTCCCGCACCTTTACGCTTCCCTCCTCGCCCGGGCGCACCTACAGCCTCGCCGGCATGACCAAGGGAGCCGGTATGATCCACCCGAACATGGCCACCCTGCTGGGCGTTCTCTGCACCGACGCCCCCGTCGAACCGTCCGCCCTGCAGTCCCTGCTGAAACACTCCATCTCGCGCTCCTTCAACTCGATCTCCATCGACGGCGACACCAGCACCAACGACACGATCGCCATCCTAGCCAACGGCGCCGCTGGCGGAGCTCCCATCAGCTCCTCCTCGTCGAACGACTACGCCGCCATGCAGGAGGTGCTCACCTCGTTCTCGCAGTCCCTGTCGCAGCTCGTCGTGCGTGACGGCGAAGGCGCCACCAAGTTCGTGACGGTGCGCGTGCAGAACTCGCCCGACTATGAATCCGCCCGCCTCATCGCCTCCACCATCGCTCGGTCCCCGCTCGTCAAGACGGCCCTGTACGGCAAGGACGCCAACTGGGGCCGCATCCTCTGCGCTATCGGATACACGCAGGGCGTCGCACCCGGAACCGTCGTCCCCGAGCAGACCAGCGTCAGCTTCAAGCCCGTCGACGGCAGCCCCATCCTGAAGCTTCTTGTCAACGGCGAGCCTGAGCAGGTCGACGAGGAGCGCGCTAGTGTCATCCTCCAGGAAGAGGATCTGGAGATTGTGGTGGACCTGGGCGGTGGTGAGAAGGGCCAGCAGGGTCTGGGAGGTGAAGAGGCGGTGTACTGGTTCTGCGATTTCAGTCATGAATACGTGACGATCAACGGCGATTATCGCACCTAAACTGCCTCGATATCCTCCTGCCTTGCCTTATCCAAATCAACAGCACATCTGCTGCTGTATTGGTAACAAAAACAAACAAAAGATAACTCAATCTGCAGAGCAGGTTTCTCGGGAATATCTTGAATATGCCTAAATAAATAGATATCTACCTATTATTAATATTTAAATCTCACCATGTACGTAATGACTATTAACCCAATAAACCAATAACATCCAGCCCAACTCCTACCCACCCAAGGTATCTAGTATCATTAACAAGCAAAGAAAGGTCACCATAATTCAGTATCTCCCTCCCCTACCGAAAACCCATTCATAACTGCATTCCATTCGGGTAGAAACGGGATCTCGGACATGGAGAAATCAACCCCTGAGAAGATATTCGGATTACTGCTCGGGTTGTCGGTGAGGAATGTATGCTCTTCTTGGAAGGAGGTTAGTTCTGGAGGATGGGAATGAGAATGAGGGTGAGGAAGAAGATGAGGAAGTTGATGAGGAGACGAAGACACGACTGCCTCTGGCACATTCGTATGGGCATGTCCAACGTATGACGAGTTCTCAACGACGAGCGGCTGCAGTTGTACATGTCCTTGCTGGTACATGTGACGGATCTCGTGGTCTCCATCTCCCTCGCCATCGCCATCAATCTCATTAGATGACGGCCTAGATTGAGACCGGGACCTCGCACGTCGCAACGACAAAGCCTGGGCACGAAGCAAAGTGAGACATTTCCAGATACTCCCCTGTCCCTGGGCCTGTTGCGTCTGTCCCTGTCCAGAATATGCGCCATTTGATGCCGAATCAGACGAAACGCCCTCTCCGTCTAGACTCATCGTGACCGGAAACACAGCGTCAATTAACTTCCACGCCCTTTCGGTGTCTGTTCCGCTCGGACAAGAGCACAGACAGCGCAGCACGTACGCGAGCGCATACCACGGCGTGTACGTCGTGAAGAGCCATCTGAAGCCATCGGAGAAGCTACTTTTCAGGAGAGAGTTGCTTTCCATGCTTTCGCAGGCGAGACGGAATGAGGGTCTGAATCCGTCGGTGTTGGATGTGTCGGTCGGATGAGGTTTAGGATTCCCGGGCCCGTTCCCGTTCTGCATCTGCATGCTGATCTCCTCGCGCAGTGTCAGCATGAATTCCATTTTCCTTCGCGCCGTGATGAAATGCTGCATGGCGACGCGGGCGAGGGTATCTTGTCTTGGTTCCCCTCCTGCTGCTGCTGCTGCTGCTGCTGGTGATGCCTTGTGTCTAGGTCTGGGTGGGAATGAGATGCCGTGTTTCCGGGCGACGAGCTGCGAGCGATCGTGGATCAATTTTCGCTTCGCGGTGATGTCGGGCAGTGCGTCTGCGGAGAAAGGTTCCCGGGTGCCGAGAATGGGGTTAATGAGTTGGCAGGACTCGGTCTGGATCAGAAAGAAGGACATTTCTGTCCAGCCGGTTGTTTCGGGGGGGAGTTGGGTCATGGTCGGGAAGAGTTGATGGTCGTCAATGTTCAGAGGCAGTCGGAGGTTGCGGTTAGGAGCGTCCAGCGTCAGCTCGAAGCCTTGGTCTTCGGGCGCGCGGGAATCGAGCACGCATAGATGCCACCAGAGACGGAGACGCATCTCGGTGTCGAATGGGCTCAGCTGGAGGTCTGCGCCGTCGCGATGGAGTCCCAGTGACTGGGCGAGTCGGATGGCTAGGCCGTTGAGGACCCATGAGCTGCGTCCGGTTTCGTGGACGCGTAGACACGTCTGGACGTATAGGGCGTGGTTAGCTAGGCTCCAAAGCACATATTTCTTAATCATTGGAGTGGTTTCACATACTGTAAAGATCGCCAGAGCTTGTAACGCCGTCATCTCCGGCTGGTTCATCACATCGGTTGCTATGAGAAGTCTGTCCAAGGCAGTCTTGTAGCGCTTCAGGAGAACGGATCTCTCCTCCACCGAAAGTTCAGGTTCGCCGTGGAACCCTAGAGCCGTGATGGCGGCGAAATAGATCGCAAAGGTCAATGCCACCATGGACGATCCTGCTGATTTGGGATCGAGGATCGTTGCTATCACGGCAGATTGGGTGGTCGGTATATGCAAGATCTTGAGAACGGGATCCACAGACTTCACATACACGGACCAAAGTCGCAGGGCCAGCTGCGAATCCGGATAGAATTCGAGCAAGCCGGACGAGGTGCTCGTTGGGGGTCTAGGCTGCGCGGCTAACCTGGGAGTACTTGCTTGTTGCAGTTGCGAGGGCTCTCTTTCAGGGCCGGACGCAGGTGTCATTTTCATTCTTTGGTCCTGCTTGATGCATTAGAAGGGTGATCCAAGTTCTAACAGGTAACTTGCAATGCAAATATAGAAAAGTAGGACTTACATCCTGAAGCAAGTCCTTGATATTCGAATTATTCACATACTGCACCATCTGCCCATCATTCAACAACAGCTCCCAGGACATATGAGAGCGTTGCGCCGGCGAAGGCCGATGGCTTATGGCATCTTGTCGCCCTTGATCCTCGGAGTCACCGCTGGTCGCCACGCCAGGGCCTCTGTTCTCACAGAGATACGCAAGAATAGATTCTACGCGCTCCAGGCGGTCAGCAATGCCTTGCAGAGAGGGACTCTTTTGTTCGCTGCTCGGATAGACGCAGGTACAGCCCGCCCTGGCGCAGTTCGTGCACGGCACGCCGCGGTCACAGCGGACCTTGCGGCGATGGCAGCCCAGACAGGATCGGGCGTCTATTCTGCGATTTCTAGCGTGATCCGAAACGGTCTTTTGTATTTTTGGCATCTTGAATTCGAAGCATCATCAATTGGACAGGTTGATGAAGAAAAGCAATCCCCGGTTGAGGTCGAGGAAGATGACGGAGTGTTGTAGCCGAGATCTCCGCCGCCACTTTGTATATCTTCGGCGATCTCGGCCACACACCCCGAGCACATCCTCGCGTCGATGAGATCGTCAACGTCGATAGATTTTTCTTCGGAGGTGGACCACCGCAGCTCCGAATTCGAATCTGATAGCACTTTGTATTTATATTGCCCATCATGGCCCTAAGCAAGGGATGTCAGGATCCATGGCAAACGCTAGTCCAAAATGACCGAATCGCACTCTTCAGAATCAGACGACATCTCAAATGTCCAGGAGCCAACTCCCTCGCAGCCCGAGTTCCGTGAAGGAGGATATGGCTGGGTCTGCGTGGCCTGCACATTCCTGATCAATGCCCATACGTGGGGCATCAACGCTGTACGAAGCCCTTCCCTTCCTCTTCACCCACCCTTAGCCTAACATGTAACCCTAGGCCTACGGAGTCTTCCTCTCCTACTACCTCTCCACCGACATATTTCCTGGCACCACTGCCCTCGAATATGCCTTTGTCGGCGGCCTCAGCATCTCCTGCGCGATGTTCATCGCCCCTTTAGCTACCTTCCTCAGCCAACGCATCTCCACGCGCTTCGTGCTCAACCTCGGCACAATCCTCGAGGCCGTGTCACTCATCACCACGTCCTTCGTGAAGACAGACTGGCAGCTCTTCCTCTCGCAAGGAATCTGCTTCGGTATCGGCATGGGCCTCTGCTTCTGCGGCTCCGTGGGGGTCGCGTCGTACTGGTTCCGGAGGAAACGGAGCCTGGTGAATGGCATTGCATCCGCGGGTTCGGGCATCGGGGGTCTTGTATACTCCCTCGCTGTGGGAAAGATGATTCCTCAAATGGGATTTCCCTGGGCGATGCGCGTGCTGGGTATTCTGGCTTTTGTGGTGAATGTGGTGTGTGCGAATTTGATGAGGATTCCCTCCACTACCCCAACCTCTCCTCCCTCTACTACCACCAAAGAAATTAGGGAGAAGGAGAAGGAAGAAAAGAAAGCTAGAAACCTACCCCATCTCCCTCCCTTCCTCCTAAACATCGACTACCACCTCCTCCTCGGCTGGGCTTTCCTCAGCGGCCTGGGCTACGTGACCCTCCTATTCAGCATGTCCGCGTACTCCGTCGCCATCGGCCTCACGCACTCACAGGGCAGTTTAGCCAGCGCACTGCTGAATCTCGGGCAAGCACTGGGCCGACCAGCCGTGGGACTCGTCAGCGACAAGGCCGGACGAATGCGCACGGCGTTCGCGGCGGCGCTGCTCTCAGGGATCCTGCCGCTGGTGGTCTGGATCTTTGCGGACGGGGTCGGAGTCACGTATTTCTTTGCGATCGCGGTGGGGTTGTTCGCGGGGACGTTTCTGGCCGCTGCGGCGCCGTTGGTGGCGGAGGTGGTGGGCATCCAGCAGTTGGGGACGGCGCTGGGGCTGTTTTGGTTCGTGTTGGGCCCGCCGACGGCTGTGGCGGAGGCCATTGCGGTGCAGTTGCGGGATGAGGATGGCCGGTCGAAGCCGTATCTGCGAGTGCAGCTGTTTGTGGGTTGTATGTATCTGGGATCGGCGGGTTGTTTGGCGTGTTTAGGGCTGAGGATGAGGAAGAAGAGGCAGGAAGCTACGGATGAAAAGTCGGGGAGATAGATAGATCTGATCAACCCGCCTGAGCAAAACTACGCTAGACGAATCATGTCATAGAAAAACAATCACCGACAATGAAATTAGAATTTTCGTGCCTTTTTCAGATATAAAAAAAATATGGTTACAAACCAGGTTGGTGCTATGTACAGCTGCGGCCGCACTTTTCCCGACGGAAGACACGCCGTCAACTTCCAAGTCCCCATTTTCTGCCAACATGCAAAGAGATCGGACCACAACAGTGCACCACCCGGAATTGAACGTTTAAAAAGATAACAAACCAAAACCCCTCGTTCTTCTCACTCGTACGAACTCATCAAGAAGACAGAGAAGTCCCTGCTTAGTTGCCGGGAACCAGGCCCTTGAGACCTCCTCCGATGTCGCCTTCACGGGCGGCAATTTCAAAGTATCCGTATATAATACTAGAGGCAATGTTAGTCAGGTGGGTGAAAAATCGATAGATCAGATCAACTTACGTCACGGCAAGGAGAATACCGGTACCGCTGCCCAGGGCACCGAGAAGGTCCGAGGCGACGGAGAGAGCACCGATGCAGGCACCACCGAAAGCGGCGGCGGTAGGGATAACACGCTTGAGCTCCTTGTACATGCTCTGCTCACGGTGGCCGGCCATCACGAGTCCCTGGTCCTTGAGCTGCTTGGCAACGTCACGGGGAGCGGAGCCGGAGACCTCGATCCAGGTCTTGGAGAAGAGAGCACAGGCCACCAGCATGAAGGTGATGTAGACGGCGGTGTGGATGGGGTCGAGGAGAGACTCCTTGAAGTTGAGGGGAGGAGACATATAGTAGGCGATACCCGAAGACGCGTGCAGCTGGGCGGATCCCTCGCGGGGCTCCCAGACTCCGAGGAGCTTGACAAGGATGTTGTCCGAGAAGCGCGAGTACAGCATCTGACTGATCAGGAAGATGTTGGAGCACAGAGCGGACTGCAGCATGATGGGCATGTTGGAGGTGTAGAAGAGACGGACGGGGTAGGAGCCGCGCATTCCACGCTGGCGCGAGGACTTGACAGGGATCTCCACGCGGAAGCCTTGCAGGTAGATGACAGCGGCGAAGACCAGGAGAGTGGCCAGCAGGTTCATGACGTTGGGGAGGTTCTGGCGGTAGAAGGCCTCACGCAGAGCACGCTGCTTGTCGGACCAGGTCAACAGAAGGTGGAACAGGGCGATGATGGCACCCTCGAACTCGGGGCCACGGCCGGTGTTGATGGTCGTGGGGGAGAACGCCTTCCAGACGATGGATTCACAGATGTTGGTGGCAATGAACAGGGAGATACCACTGCCCAGGCCGTATCCCTTCTGGAGCAGCTCGTCCAGCAGGATGACAACCAGACCGGCAACGACCAGCTGGACGATCAGCAGAACACAGATACCAGCGCCAAGGTCGCTGGGCTGGCCATAGAGACCAGTCAGGACGTAAACACAGGCCTGACCGAAGGAGAGGATGATAGCGAAGAGCTTCTGAGCGGTCTGGTAGAGCTCACGGTCGGTCTTGAGGTCCAGGTTGACGTCAATGAGGTGGGTACCAGCGAGGAGCTATCAGAGAAAGCCTGTTAGACAGATCCAGAAGAGGCCGAAGCCAAAAAAGACACGTGCCAACCTACCTGGAAAACCATGCCGGAGGAGATGATGGGGGTGATACCCAATTCCATCAAAGTACCCCGGTTACTGGCCAGCATCATACGCAGCCAGTACAGAGGATCCGAGGTGTCGGAGGAGACAATGCCGTACAGAGGCATCTGACTCATGACCAAGAAGATCAACAAGGTCAACTAGAGGTATCTATCAGTCTTGAGGTCCATCTTCTGCGACTCGACCGAAGCGACGTACCCCCGTCCACATCAACTTCTGGTTGAAGGGAACCTTAGTTTCCGGGGCTGCCACCTCCGGGAGGAGGGGCGTAAAAGGTTTAATCAGGTCGAGGAATCGGACTAGACGTGGGAATCAGTATTTGTCGATCCATTGAGGGTATATTGAAGACGCCGTCGCGAAGATATTTTGCGACCGCGTGCAGAGGAACTCACGGCCGCTCATTGTGACTGTCCACAGCCCCAGCTGCAAGAATTAGGGGGGGAAGATTAAAAAAGGAAATAGGCTGGAAACAACAACCAGCTAAAGGAGCGAAGATGAAGTCAAGAAGAAAAAAGAAGATGGGGGGGAAAAGAACAAGAGACGAAGAGAAGAACGGGGAAGGAGGAGAAAGGGACGAGTTCGGGTGTGAACGAGTTGCTCAGTCAGAGACGAGGGAAAGTCGCCTCGCTGGCCTTCCCAGCCGGCGCTAACCCGTTGAGGCCACTTGGTCGCTTGCCCCCGTGACTTTCTCCGCTGAACGGCATAGGTGGTCTTCTCTAGAGTATAGAACACTAGAATTCCAGTTCTTTCGATGAAGTGTTTATAAAAATAATACAGGGCCATTGTCACTATGTCTCATTGTATTTCCATATAGACTATCCTTCTAGGACTGAGGTATCACATTACAAAACTTCCAGTCGTCAAACCAATCAAGATCAAGCAGAATATGTCCTCGTTACAAAACAAAAGAAATCGGATCAACCATCTCTATGTAGACGGTATAGATGTTTGGTCATAATCAACACAAACATGAGTGCAGGGATTAAGGTCACGGGCCGACCAGGCAAAGACAGTCGTCGATGACCATCTCAAGCTCGCCCAGTCGGTCCTTGAGTCCCTTGTTCTCCTCCTTCAGGATGCCCATGACGCTCCAAGCTTCCGATGCTGGAACACCATGGCAGATCTGACACTTGGATGAATTCCACGAGCTGGTAATACCCGTGGAAGCCAAGCCTTTGAGCACGCGATCGTACGCCGACGGTCGCGGAGTGGAGGAGGGAGTAGACGCGGGAGTAGGCTTAAGTTCTTTTTGACTCTGAACGGGGGTAGTAGTAGGGGTGGAGAGCGTGACTTGGGATATATTGGGAGAAGGGGCGACGGTTGACGCAGGGGATTCAACACCCTCGCGACGCGAGAACACGCTCTCGGACAGGCTCTCGTCGCCAGAGTCGAAGCCCGAATCGCTGGTAAAGGTGGCGTTGCTGGCGCGTTTCAAGCTCCGCTTGGGCGTCTGAAGGTCGCCGCCCAGATCGGAGCTCTCGTCGTCGCTAGATCGGATCAACATCACGCTCCGTCGACGCGCCTCGTCCTCTCGGCGCCGCATCTCCCGTTCCTGCTCCAGCTCCTCGGCCATGGCTTTCACGGCCTTCTCCTGCTGGAGTACCTTTTCGGCCATGCCGTCCAGTTGAACCTTGAGGTGTCCCACTCGCGTTCGGGTTTCCTCCAGTTCTTCTTGCTTTTCATTCTTGTCGGCCAGCGCTTCATGCAGAGCGAACGTCCGTTGCTTGTAGGCCGCCTGCAGCCGTCTGATCACGCTATCTGCGTTGTTGCGCAGAGCATCGAACGCCTCCTGGTCATTGAGACCGCCCGACGTGGGCGGAAACAGCGCCGCCGTGATATCCATATTCAGAAATTCATCTTCGGCGGGCTCGGGGAGGTCCGTTCTACTCTCCTCCTGGCGCTTCAACCCGAAGAAGGAGAACGGGTTCGAAGATGTTACCTGCTTAAGGGGCGACGGGGCAGTCATGCGCTTCTGCGCCCGACTCGTGGGGACGGTAGGAGTGCTCGGGGAGCTGTACATGTTTGCTGGTGTTTCCGACGATTCCTGATCCGTTGGGGGATACACGACTCCTAGGCTGACCGGCTGCGACTTGCCCTGAAACCAACCCGATATCAATTTGGCGCCCTCCTCGAATTTCCTGCGGGGACCGTTCTCTGTCGACAAGCTGGAGGTTTTATCCAAGTCTTCGAAAGTTTTGGGCTGGTCTGCAAAGAGCTGTCGGGCGGGCAGATGGGGCGTCTGGCGTCGAATGATCTCGGTATTGGCTCGTCGATGAAAGGAGGGGTTTGGGAAAGACGGCTTGTCTGGAGGTGGAGATAATGCATCCGAGCTCTGTACTAACAACGCTGCAGGGATGTCGCGGCGGGACAGGCGATGATCATCGTAGGGTTGGTGACTGTCCTCGGGGTCCGGCGGCGGAGAGAGGATAGTCGACGAAGGTTTGAGGTGCTCAATGGCCGGTGCGAGGGGAGTTGAAGGGTGATCAAGGTCTTGCAGCATTGTTGTCGGTTTGGTAAAGGGGGGTGGAGGCGTGACGACACACGGGGAGGAAAAGGGATGGGATTGGAATGGTTGTAGGGATGGTGACCACTTGGGCAAGGACTGGAATGCCACGTCGAATGGTCGTCCAATCCAAGAAGCCCACGGAGGATAGTTGGGTGGGAATTAGGAGAAAAGGAGGAATGGAATTGGGTCACTCCCTAATAGTTCGGCCCTTTCTGTTCCTCCCTTCTTGGTAGTGGGTTTTTTTTGCTTTTTTTTTATTTTATTTCTTTTGTCGGACAGTTCCGATTTGGGGGGGCCGAGGGAGGTAGAGAATTGGTAAGACAACTGGATATTGATTGCTTGCTGGATGGTTTGATAGTTTGATTGATTGATTGATTGACGGAAGGAGGAGGGGGGAGGGGGAAGTGGCGTGTAATAGCTCAGGAGGAGAAGCTTAGGAAAGGAGACCGAGGGATAAGTCCAGTGTTGAGATCAAGACGAGGGAGTCTGGAATACTTTGGAGCAATTCAACGGCGCGACGATTAATCAGGAGTAGCTCGCCCGCACGTGCTCCTGACCGTATAATGTAGAAGTACTCCGTAGTTACTCCGTCGAAATGAGAAACCCAAGGGAAACACAAGTTTGACACTCTGACACTTCTCGTCTTAGACACTTAGATGCATGACAGAACGATCAGATTAGCGAAGGGGAAAAAGAAACCAGACCGATGTTTCTACTGCATGACAGACTCGAAAATCCGAAGGCTGGTCTACATATACGGGGCGTGTCCGTCAATCATCGCTCCGCAAAAAAAGCGGTGGCTGAACCGGAAGAGCAACGGGAAACCGTGAGGAAAGCAATGCTCCACCGTGACGAGGCGTCGCCCCAGTTGCCCTTTAGTTCCGCCCTCTCATCGCCTCTCACTTGCTCGTCCTTCTCCGGGGCAATTTATTCTTAGCAGTTTTGCCTCATGGCCCAGCTCCGATCGATTTTGAATTGTCGTTCTGACTTCATGTGGTTGGGTTGACGATCGACGTCATCTATTCTACCTTTTCGGTGCCTGTTGGGACGTGCCGTCAGGGGAATCAAGTGATGATTCTCACCGAGTATACTCCGGTGCACTCTAGGGTGTAGACAGGATGTCAGTAGTACTCAGTCCAGATCATCAACGGAATCAGGGGCCGAATCCATGGCTCTAGACCCTGCACAAGATGAAATTAACCCCGTTTCAACCCACTAATTAGCTCGGGGGTGATCCAGTCCTCCGGGAAATTACTGCAATCATTGGCCCCGTGGCAGATAACTAGTTAGAGTACAATCTGCTTAGATATCGAGCTGTCGTTACTCCATAATAGATTGTCTTCATTGGCCGGTAAGACAGGGGTAGATCACGTCGGTCTATGGAGTTGGAGATGGAGTCATGGTGCTGTGCTGAGTGCTGAGTGAGACAGTGAAACTGCATTACCCGTGGTTGGCAGCTGTCATATGCATTGCCTTCCTGTTGTATGTCCGTTATGACCTGAATACACTTGCAGCTATGCACTTGTGTCGTCTATTTCATACAGGCTCGGTATTTTCTGGCAGCTTAAACGGAGCTGTCGTGATCAGCCTCTGTCTCTACTTTGTTCATCTTCCTGCGAAACTTTTATTTCCTAGCCTACTATTCTGTTATGGCAGAGTATACTGCTTTGGTTTTGAACAGTAGCATATTCCCCGAGTAGTTCACTTCTTTATATTTATAATTCTCGTGGGACGGGAAGGCTGATGTGAGCAAAATATATCCAAGAACTCTTGGTAACGCTGCAAAGTTAACAAACATAACACTGCGAGTACCTGATCTCACAAAACTCTTTAATGAATAGCATTACACCTTTGCCAGTTAATGCATAGTGATTGTTGTGTTTATTGAGCTTTATCCTCTTCGCAGCATGTACAAGAATTATGTAATGTACAACTGAGGCGGTGAATGAAGCTTCGAGAGAGGATTATTCTGCCGTCTGCCGCCGAGCATCAACGGCGTCAAGTGTCAAGGAGACCTGGTATCATTCACCGGTGTCAAAGCGACCGCTCCGACTACAGTTCTCTTCGCATCTCAATGGTTTCTCCTTTTTAGAGTTTGAGATCAGATATCATCCCGAGCCCCCCCCCTCCGGTTTCCATTCGCACACCATGGCGCCGTCGGCCACCGACGATTTGAAGTTCCTGTCCAATGCTCTTGCGACACCAGAGCAACTGTCGAGCTCCTCGTCCTCCATCGACGGCGTCTCTCCCGACCTAGAGGCATCTATTCGATTTGCCGGTACCCAGCTGACACAAGCCGCGGGGGTTCTGTTGCGATTGTCGCAAGATATCATCGCCCAGGCCATCGTGACATTTACTCGCTTCTGGATCGGCCCTGAAGGAGGCAGTTTGCGCATCTACTCAGCGAAGGTATTTGATATCCGGTGTTGAAAAACGGACAGGAAAAGCAATCGCTAACACTTCACTCCTCCTACCACAGGATGTATCCGCCGCAGCACTCTACATGACCGCAAAACTATCCTTCCAACCCACCTCCCCTCGCTCCGTCTTGAACGTCTACACCTTCCTCCTCTCCAAAGATGCCTCGCCGCTGTGGTTCATCAATCCGGCCGGGTCGCCGTCCGAGAAACCCGCCCCTGAGACCTACTGCCTATCCGAAGGCGGCTACCAAAGCCAGCGACTGACCCTAATGCGCATTGAATCGATCATCCTGCGCACGTTAGGCTTCGACACCCACGTCGCTCTTTCTCACACCATCGCGTTGACATACCTTCAGACACTGGGCGTGTCGTCGACGGCCGTTGCGCGACGAGTCTTCGAGCATCTGAACGCGTCGCTGTTCTCGCCCCAGCTGGTGTACGTGACGCATCAGCCGAACGCGCTCGCCGTGTCGTCCATCTATCTCGCCGCGAGAGAGGAGGGGGTCAAGCTGGTGGACGGCGAGTGGTGGGAGGTCTTCGACGTGGACCGCGAGGAGCTCGGGTTCTTGGTCGTGGCGATGCGCAGTATAGAAGGGTTTGCGCGGGCCGAGAAGGAGAAGTGGTCGTCCAAGACGGTTCCCATGATTGTGGACGAGGTGGAGGCGGAGATCGAGAGGAGAAGGATGATGGAGGAGGGAGAGTGAGGATGAGTGTTTTTCGCATGTTTTTCGCATGTTTTCATGCCTACTACTGCTCAAGGTGTCTCAAGAGCTTATCTATCATGCTTGCTTGATACGAGCTGGAGCTGATGTCACCGGATCGCGGGAGGTGCCAACCAACCCGACCCTCAACTGTGCGATCCTGATCTTGGAAGTGGAGGATCTTGCACTGCTAGTGAAGGAGTCGCTCCCAGCGTCTTGTCTTCCAGCAGGCAACAACCTACTCACAAACAGACAGGAGTGAGTGTTCCAGACCACTGTAAATATACGTATTTAGCTTCCTACCTGTACATATTATACTATACAAGGGACCATATCGTCAAATACAAACCAACTTCACAAAAGCAAATTATTCACACAAATTCAAGCAGCCATGTATAATCCATATGAAATCAGCCACGTATCAGCCACAAAACATGACCGGGGCATGACTCAGAAGAATCAGGGGACCTTCCGGGAGTTGAAGGAGTTGAAGTAAGTCTCCGCCACATGATGTATGCAACCCCGCGTGCCCCAGGCAGAGACCGTCACCGCCCCCTCAACTGATAAGGACCGTTGATCAAGGTCAGCCTCCCTTCTTCTCCAACTCAACCATCCCACTTTAACATACGATTACTCATACTCATATTCATTATCCACTCTACGAAAGCAAGTACACACACACACACACAGAGAGAGAGAGAGAGAGGGTCCAAAGATGAACATCCTCCACTCCACACTCTCCACCTGGCGCGACCGCCTCGCCCCGGTCTCCCGTACCTCAACGTTCCGCAACACGGGACAAATCACGCCCGAAGAGTTCGTGCTGGCCGGCGACTACCTCGTCTATAAGTTTCCATCATGGGCGTGGGCCGACGCTTCCTCGCCCGCTAAGCGCGTATCGTATCTCCCCGAGGGGAAGCAGTTCCTGGTGACGCGCGGGGTCCCCTGTCATCGGCGGCTGAATGATAACTTCGCGGGGGATGCAGGCCACGACGATGAGATCGTCCGGGACATGTTGTCGGGCGGGGCCGGGGAGGATGATGACGATGGGTGGTTGAGGACGGGGGGCGGCGGGGACGCTGCCCATCGGGACAGGGAGACTCGGATTCCCGATGTGCGGACCGTCGATGAGGCGGGGAATATGGGCGAGAAGGAAGAGGAAGAGGAAGAGGAGATTCCCGATATGGAGGATGACGATGACGATGAGGAGGCGATTATTCGTGAGCCGGTGGGAGGGTCGGGGATGACGCAGTAAGCTTTCCTTTCTTTCTCCTGCTCACCTTCAAGGACATCTAGTTCCCATGACCTACTGGATAGAAGCTAATATGGGGGGAATGATTGATAGACCGACCCGCACCTACAACCTCTACATCACATACTCCAACTTCTACCGGACCCCGCGACTCTATCTCTCCGGATACCTGTCTCCCTCGGAACCCCTCCCCCCACCGCTCATGATGGAGGACATCGTCGGCGACTATAAAGACAAGACCGTGACGCTGGAAGACTTCCCGTGGTTCGACGGCAACGTCAAGATGGCCACCGTGCACCCCTGCCGCCACGCCTCGGTCATGAAAACCCTCCTCGACCGCGCCGACGCGGCGCTCAAGATCCGCTCCGAAAAGCTGAAGCAGGCGCAAGCTTCCTCCACGACATCCTCCGCCCCCGCCGCCGGAAGCGGCCTCGAAGGCCTAGTCGACAACGTCAAGGATCTGTCTTTGTCCGAACAGCAACAGCAGCAACAGCAGAGCGGCGCCGGCGGAGACGAATGGGAAGTTCTGCAGCACGACGAGGAAGACCAGGTAGCTATCCGGGTGGACCAGTATCTGGTTGTTTTCCTGAAATTTATCGCGAGTGTGACACCTGGTATTGAGCATGATTATACAATGGGTGTATAGGGTGTATGATTTTTTTTTTCGAAGCACCATACTCATACTCATACTCATACCCATAGCCAGGCAGCCCATGCGTCAGCGTTTAATAGTGATTTCACTTTTTTTTGGTCTCGTTTGTCCATTATTATCTTTTTTCTTTCCAAGGCGCAAAGGATATAGTAGGTAGGTAGGCAGCAAGTTAATTTTCTCACGATAGCATGACATGACATAACATGATATGAATAACATTCAATCATTACTATTCCGTAGTAGTTTCTATAGGCTATACATGAGATCTACAGCCCTGAAATACATCCTGTTCTCCCAGGCCCTCAAAGGTCTTTATGTAACCATCTAACTGCCAACCTAAATGATGGGCTGAACCACAACTAGTATCTCTCCTAGGAACATACATCCGTGATACAGGAACCGTACAACCTACTCATACCTGAGCAAAACCCGCCCGAGCGGATGAAAAATAGAAAGCGGTATATAAACCAAGTAATATTCATTTGTACCATATACTAGATAGCTATTAAATTAACCATGGAAACCAATCTGCAACAAAGAACTATGTAAATAAGACATGGAAGAAAGACCAGACATAAGTGAATGGTGATGATAAGACAATTGCCACCAAGGAGTCCTGCACAAGAAGTGAATGGAAAAAGAAAGGAAGAAAGAAGGTTCAAAAAGAGATACGGAAATGGGGGGAAATGTGGGTAATAATAACATAATAGAAGGTAAAAGGGGGGATGAATGGCTAGGTAGGTAGTAGGTAGGGTAGATGAACAAAGAGATAGGGAGGGAGGGGATTAGACAAAAGGGTAGATCGAATCAATCAAACAGGATTAAACTGGGACTAGGTATTGCAAACCATTTCAGTCTGATGAGTATTGGGGCTGATGGAGAGCTTCAAGAAGCGCATTGGCACGTATTGGCCAACTCGTACTCGGGCTCCGATTCCTGTTCCTGTTCCCGTGCTTGTTCTGATGCAGGCGCAGAAGCGGGTTCTTGTTCCGGTTGTGGCTCTGGCTGCTCTGACTGCTCTGGCTGCTCTGACTGCTCTGGCTGCTCTGGCTGCTCTGGTTGTTCTGGCTGCTCGGGCTCCGGCTGCGGTTGAGCTTCAAGCTCAGGAGCAGGGCATGCTTCAACGACGACGACTTCAGGCTCCGGCTCCGTCGGGGTCTCATGGACAGTAGGCTCAGGCTCAGGTTCAGGTTGGGGCTCAGGCTCGGGTTCCGGGGTAGGTTCAGGCTCAGGCTCAGGAGTTGGCTCCGGCTCGGGAGTAGGCTCAGGGCTAGGTTCAGAAGTAGGGCTAGGAGGAGGAGGAGACTCCGGCTCTTCAGGTGTCTGCGGGGGAGGGGTAGGCTCCGGCTGAGGCTCGGGTTCGGGCTCGGGTTCACTCTCCTCATAATGCGAGCTAAAGAAGTTTCCAAAGTTGACACTCGGACCATCAGGGGTACCAAAGGAAGTATCTGAGTTCGCCGTGGTTTCGGACGACATGTCCGAGTCACCACGGTTTTTGTTTTCATTGTAACTGTTGGAGCTGGAGCTACCGGTATGGAAGCCCGGACCGTCGGGGATGGAAAAGTCCCAGTTGAAGCCCTCTTGGGAGTCGCTGTTGAATTGTCTGGGAAGAAGAGCGTGGTTCTATAGATGGAGTTAGCTGGATGCTTTCTTTGCTGAGAGAGGACCTAGAAAAGAGAGAGGGGGTACCTTGGCGATTGGGGCTGATAGAACCGAGGCAGGACTGGCAGTTAAGAGGAGGCACAAGAGTGCTGAGATGTTCCTTGTGGAGTGCATTGTGTGCATGGGTAATAGAAATCTGAAGTTCCAAAGGAAAGTGGCTTGTCAACTCTGACTGAAAGTGTGATGTCCACTTAAAGATCGAGAGAATGTATGATAAGGAATGAGTGACTATGTAGTCAGGGAGTGAAGGAATGGATGGAATCTGAATGATAGATCGGAATGACAGAGATCAATGTCCTTTTATAACTGCTCAAGCTCGTCTCTGTAATCATAGCCAGGGCCTAGAGCCCTTTCCAGGGCGTATAGCCCTGTATACATCCTCCTAGGGACCTCATGCAAGGCCACGATAGGTAAAAAAGCCCCTATCGATACCCGATAGCGTTGCATGAGGCTGCAGGGATGCTCGTTCTAAGCCAGGAGCCCAGGGAGATAAGATGGATGCAGACTAATGCAAGGGTGACTCCGGACTATCCATGTCGCCAGGGAGAAGGACCCCAAAAGGAGTGCGCGCACAAACTTCGTTGTATTCTGTAAGCTACATATGGCTGTTTTCTGTTAAGAGGATGCATATCTTCATCGTTGGATCGTCAATCACAGTATCCACAACCCAGCGGGATACAAAAGCGCCTGTTCCTATATATCACAAAAGGTTCCAAAATAAGCCCATAAAACCCAACATGCACAGAAAAAAGAGTAGGTATATCTAAAACATCAACAGTAGATTCCTGAATAGATCATCACTGTATAGAAGTTATGCCAAAAACGATTGTTTCGCTAGGTATCGTTCCAGCTCGAGATCTCCAAAGGCCGTGCCAAAATTGGTGGTGCTTCTGAGTTTCAGCTCCGGTTCTTGCTCCCCAGAGTTTGAGGCGTCGGTCTCGGACTCTTTCGACTCCTCGGTTGGTCCAGACAACCCTAGAACGTGTCTCGCCTCGCCCAGGAGTTTTTGATCTAGCTCCTTGAGAAAGTCGTTGTCGTGCTCCTCGTCGTTCACTAGGGAGAGGGGCCCCTTCAGAGCCGGGTCGTCGGGCAGGTTGGCGAAATACGAATCGGAGTTTTCTGCAGGTTGCCGAAGCGCCCGCGGAGTAAGGGGTTCGTTCTCCTCCTTGATGGTGCCTTCAGTGGGTGAAGGCAGCTCCGTGTCCATATCCCGATCGATGACGGCCATGGGGGTGTGCCCAGCATCCCTGACAAGGTTTCTCTCAGGAGGTCCCAGCTCAGACAGTCGGAGCTTGAAACCGGGTTTGTTTTCAGCCTTCTGAGAGGCAGAGGGAGATGTCTCCCGAGAAAGCGGGGATGGAGGCGTCATCACACGGGCGAAGATTTCTGGCGGCAGCGCGGTGGATTTCAGCGTGATGCCATCCAATCTGCTGTCGAGCTTTTCAATCGGCACGGACATAGTAGATCCGGGCGTCGAGTCGGTCGCATGGGACCGGGGTGACAGCGCAAAGTCAAGGGAAGGGTTCGACAGGGTAGCTCCTTGCTCCGACAATGAGGTCTGACTGTCTACTAATTTCTCCGCCTCGGGAAAAACCCTGGTGGGTCGGGAGCCAGGGCTGGACCCCTCCCAGACCTGAGGGTTATGAGCTGACTCCGACCAGTTCGTGGGCAAGCTCTGGAAGATCATGGACGAGTGGGGAGCCGAGGCGCCCGGAGGGGAGGTCGAACCAGCGACCGTAGCCCCGTTGTGCCTCAGAAGCAATTCGAGGTCCGCGATTTTGGATTTCAGTAACGAGCGCTCCTGCTCCCACAATTGCCTTTCTTCGGCAAAAAGGGATCTCTCGTTTTCGAAATTCGCTCGTTGTCGATCCAGGAGTGACTGGGCCTGGTCGAGGTACTTTACGCTCGAGACCGAGGAGTCGCCCTGGGTGCCAAGCGTGGGATTCATGTGATAGGGATGGTTGACGGGCAACGACTGCGCACGACGCATGATGGGCGTGGCGGTAGGAGAGAAGCGCACCTCCTTGTAACAGCTGCCGTGGCCATTCGGAGATTTCGTAGCGGTTGCTGACTTCATGTTGGGTGGTTGGTAGTGGTAGACAGATGACTTCTACTGAGACAACTTCAAGGGGGTGGACAAGCCCCTCATAAGAAGGGATGGGATGGTCGGGTATAAGAAAGAAGACCAGATGTCCAAAAGGGCAGCGAGAAAAAAAAAATAACGAGGCGAGATTTATTGCCTCGGGCAGATCCAGAAGGAAAGAAAAAATAAAATTGGGTACTGACTGAACGGTCAGCTACACAATTCCGTATCATGAAACAGCGCGGAAGTAGGTCGCAAACTATGCAACAAATGAGGAATACGGAGACACACGTACGTACAGTGGCGAAACAATCAAAAGGTCGGGGCTGGCAGGGAGCCAAGCATGAGACAGGACAGTTCAGAGCGATTAATTAATCAGATGCCAACGGGTGCCTGAAAATGACACCCACGGATCCGGCAGAAATGGGGAGAGACGAGAGGCAGCGAGGAGAACAGATGGCGGGTGTTCACTGAGATCAGGCGGCCATACGTGGGGCGACAAGTGGACAATGCGCTTGACTGCAGTGATGGGTTCACAGCATTGTGTTATTTGCGAGTGGACCTATGGCGATGGGAAGAAGTCAGGCATTCGGACTTCCCACGACTGGCTGGTAAAAGTCGAGTCCCACATGCGGGGAAGAAGGAGGATAGACGAGAGGGACGAGAGGGACTTACACCAAGGGACAACGAATACACCGCCAGTACAGAGAAGAGGGGGAGGGAGGGAGGGAGGGAGGGGAGATAACCGATAACACATCCAAAAGATAAAAGAGTCGAAAGGAAAGAAGAAGAGGAAGACCGACGGATAGAAATACTGTTGATTTCCCCGTGATTGCGAGGCCTGAGGCCGATCACGAGGGCCGACGATGACGTCGAGGCAACCACGCAGATTCTCTCTGCCTTCTTGATTCTTTCTTTCTTCACTTGAGCTTTAGGGTACAGCCTACTCGGTAGTGCTGACGGTCTCAACCGATCATCCGCCCAGCCAGATATTGCAATCATCTGGCTTTGATATCATCGCCCGAATGATGTCGAACGGGTTGGTGCGAGGCACCATTTCATTCAATCCCCTTGAAACAAGCTCCAGCCTCGACTGGTCGCATCTCGTATTGATTAACCAGCTCGTGCTATTCCATTAGAATGCAATCTATCTCAATCTTTATTATATACAAAACACATACACCATGCAGAGATATACAATCAATCAATCAACCAACTAACGAACATTCCTTTGCTCCCAAGCCCTCCGTAAAAATATGCCATGCTCGACCAAAAAAAAATATGAAACAACTCCATGATGCTTCCCAGCGAAAAAAAACCCCTCGATGACATCCCTTTTTGTCTTTTGATCGGCTGCTAGTGGGGTCAACGCTGACACCAAAGATCGCGCCGTTACTCTGCGTCAAATATCAAAAAAACGTCATCGCGCAGCACCCACCAGCCACCGGCCAATTGCTCGACTCCTCGAACATCTCGGTGCTCCACATTTCGATGGATATCAATGTCTATCGCGCTGTGGAGAATAAGAAAAAAAAAGGGTATGCGCTTTAAACGAAGATGACGCCAAATATGTGATGAGGGGAACGGCCAAAAAAAAAAAAAAAAACCCCCAAATCGGAAGGCAAAGGTTTTGCGAAAGACCGAAAGAAGACGCGAATGCAGAAAAAGCAAAAATGAGGAAAAATAGTAATACATGTTCGGTCGGTGGATGTCCGGCTGATCGGAAAGACGTCAGTCATGCAAACTCCCCTAAAGAGAGGACTTTTCTTGGGAGTTTCGTTTCCCCAGTTGAAGCATCCGCTGCGCTTCACTGATAACATGTCGATGCATCGAAGGTAGCGCAAGGAACTGAAGTTCTTTGCGCATCTTTCCGAAAACCGTAGCCAGGTACCAGACACCCCGTGCGGACAGTTCGCGACCACCCGCGGCGGCAGATGGGAAATAGAACCGCGGATCCAGGTACAGGAGCACCGTCGTCCAGTTAGGTAGCTTCTCTGACAACATGCGCCCTGCGCGCTCGTACTCTTTCAAGGTACGCTTGGGGACGCCCGTCTGCGAATGGACGAAGAAGAAGATCTCGAATCCGACGCTGCGGATGCGATTGCGGGCGGTGGCGCTCAGCGTATCGAGGAATGCCCCGACCCGGTCGAGATCGAACGAGTTGCGGAAGAAGAGCGTGTTGTGAGAATAGACGAAGTCCTCGACTTCGTCGTGCAGCTGTCGATTGACAGAGAGTAGGTTGCGAACGCGGCCATTCTCGCCTACCCAGCTGGGACACATGCAGAGGGCGCGATATCGCCCGCGGGCAGTGAACGTTTTCCCGCGGTCGTCCACCACGATCAGGGGCCGGTCGATGTAGTCGTTGGGAATGGCCAGTGCATATTCATAGATCATCAGGCGGAGCTCAGCCGGTAAGCGTAGAAAAGGAGACTCCTTGGCGCTCAGTTTGCGAGCACCCGGCTCGATTGCCTGAAGCATCTCCATTTGGTGGTGTAGTTGACTAGCAACGTCGATAAGATAATGATAGTAGTCGTTAAGATAGTAGTAGTGAGAGATTCCGTGATAGCAACAGTATCAAGTTATCGTGATAAAAATGAAGGTGGAAGTTGTGACGGTATACCGGCCAACATTTATACTTCGGACGATGAATAAAGTGAGGCACTCTTCATGAGCATCAACTGACACTAATCCTAGCAGCCCCGACTCATAATTGAGTCATTAATCCTTAAGGTCCTAGGACAGCACTGAAAAAGGGATGAATGATAGGAAGAGAAAGAAAGAACAAAATGCAGAAGCAAGTTGGCAGGCAGAATCAGCTCATGCCAAGACGATGCGCTCACGGCCAGAAGAAAAAGAACAGGGAAAAAGGGGGCAAAAAGAACTGATTCGAGAAAAAAAAAAAAAAACCGACAGAAAAGAAAATTTCTACAAAACCGACATCATACCACTATTGATCAGCTAACTCCATTTCTTATCATTGGCGTCTGCCGAAAAAATGGGAGGATTCCGAAGGAGAAAGAAACCGGGCCGGATCAACCGAACCATCGTGCTGCAAACTTTAACCAGAAAACTTTTTTCTCGAAGAACTCAATCGCCACCGGCCTTCCAGTGCCAATGAGAGCCGCGTCCCTGAGGGCCCCTTCGCGTGTAAATTTTGGGTCCTACCCGTTGGAGTAATTCGAGGGAACAGGGTGACTGACAGGAAAGATCAAGATGACACGATCCCGGACAGGGTGACATACAGGGCTATATCAGGCCATGCTTAGTGGGTAGCACTTACTATCGGGCACTTCGGCACTTCTGCACTTTCTCCTCACTCCTCACCCCAAGATCAAATCTGCTCCGGACTATGGAGTCATCGGCATGCCTGGCCCCTGCAGTCTGCACTCGTCGGAGCAAATCCGCCGTGCCGGGTGTTCTTCGGTAGCGCCACCGACTGACGATGTTAGTAATATTATCTGCAAGACAATAGCCTAATCTCATCGTGATGATCTTCATCAAACCCTGAACATCCCCAGAGTAGCTCAACATCAAGATGCGCGATGGGGTAATCATAATGTGGATTTAATATATAAAACTCTATTCCCTGCCCGGTGAGACACGATCTTCACGTCCGTCTATAGACGCCGAGCGACCAGGCCGCTCGCAGCACGGCCAGACCCCAGGCCATGCCAATGCTGTCGCGAAGCACGTTGAGTTTGCTCCCCTTGACCTCTCTCCACCCGACTGGAACCTCGGCCACCCTCACACCCGCAAATTCAGCCAGCATCAGCATCTCCACGTCGAAGATCCACCCCTCCGAATGCATGTAGGGGATAATGTAGGGCAGCGAACTGCGAGAAAACAGCTTGAACCCGCACTGAGTATCCTTGATCGTAGCCGTTTTGGAGGGAGTCAGGAGCCACAGGATCAAATGGAACGAATGCATCAAGAAATTGCGGAGCTTCGAGCGCTATCGTTTCGGGACAGATGTTAGCGTCGTACCTTACTTTAGTTGCAGGGATACTGTGGAGCCATACCTTGACAACAGCTTCACTGCCCACCATATGGGCTCGAGAGCCCACCGCTACGCCGCGGCCCTCGGAATCCTCAACCCCCTGACAAGCGGAGACAAGCTTGCCCAAATCCTCAAACTTACTCGCCCCGTCTGCGTCCGCAAAAACCACGTACTGGCCACGAACATGTCGCATGCCGTGCGTGACGGCACCACCCTTCCCCCTATTCTGAGCCAACGTCACCACCCGTATTGTCCCGGGTGGTATATGAACACCCTCCTGAACCCTGGGCGTCCAGGGACCGGCGTGCCCCTTGGGGTGCAGCGAGAGCTGATGGTCGCGAGCGAAATTGAATGCCACCTCCTCCGTCTTGTCCTTGGATCCGTCCGAAACGAGGATAATCTCCCAGCCCCGATCGCTACGCGCCGGGCCATTCGCAGCTTGGCCATTTGGAGGCTGCTGAGCGGCAGTGCGTCGCCGAGTCGTCTTTTCGCCCGACAGCTGAACCTCCTCGTCTGCGTGACTGGCTAATGTCCCATACATGCGCTCGAGATAGTTCACCGCTTCTTCTAACATTCCGCCGAGACGGTCCTCCTCGTTGTAGGCCGGGACCACTAGGGACATGAACAGATCGGGGTTTTCCATGGCGGCGTGGTCCGGCATTCGGACGGCGCGTTTGGTCAGGGTATCATACCAACATGGCAGTTGCTGGGGCTCCGTAATTGATCCATCCTTCGATAGAGTGCGGTATTTCTTCTCTTCTGGCAAGGGGCTTCGCGGAACGGGGGCGACGAGAAAGAGGGTAACGTAGGACTGTGTATATCGAGCGGGGGTTAGTACACTGGTGTCATTGATCTGATCCACGTAGATCGAAGAATTGGGGGCCAACGTACCAGAACAAAAGCCCCGATAAGAGTTGCGACAACGGTCAAGAGGAGGATGGAGACGGGGACGTTGGCAAGGAGGTCTGCGCAATGAACGCAGACCCCGGCCCACGTTTCTGACGCCATGGTTGCAAATGTGCGATCTTGAAAATAGGGAGAAAGGTAGAGAAATAGAGGAATGTCGAGATCGGAGAGGAAGGATGAGCTTAAGCGCTCAAGATGACGGAGACAATCCGGACTTGGCCAGCCATGCGACGCGGAACTCGTCTGGTGCGAACAATCAACCTGGGTATCGGGGAGAGATGGGCATCGTTAGCCGGAGGGCGCGATGGATCTTAAAAGCGAAAGGGAAGAGAAAGTGCCGAAGAGGAGGTGAGGGGGAAAGCGGGCGTATCTCCGACGCGTTCCTGTCGCCAGCTTGTCCTTTCAGTGCTTAGCGTCCCCGACCCGTCGTCAGCATCTAAATTAAGTGCTGGAATCTAACTGCCTTGCGTATTCCCCTCGGACTACGGAGTGGTTACTTCCTGGGTCTTGCAAAAGTTGGCAATTCTTATTTTTACTCTTAAGCATTGTGCATGGTCTTATTTTCTATATTCTATTGTCGAAATCACAATCGGTTTAATTAGTTTATTGTTTCTTATCTTCACATCACGTATTTAGATCATCGTCCACCACATCCGTATTCTATTCCTGCCTTCTGGAGCTGTAAGCACGCTTCTGGAGATTGCTCGATCATAACCAAAAGCCTCGATCTAAAACGCCAAGGAAGCGACCGATTGGAAGTCAGACGATGACTCGGTATCTGAATCGGGTCGTTCCTCCATGGCGAAGGCATATAACACTCAGCAACGGCGTCAACCAATGTGACCGTTTGCCTGACGCACGTCCACGTAAACACTGTCGCAGCATGCAGAATACACTAGACATCGGAGGGACGCAGAGGCCCGGGTGTTTCTTTGCGATCCGGGCGGTGTCGCCTGGGCATGCATATGTTCAAGACATCGGGATGCCGTCTATCAACAGAACAACGCTAGCAATGCCGTATTGCTTCATGAACAACAACTTATAATAAATCCAATGCAAGCAAGGAACCCAGTCACCACAGCCTACTCGAATACTCAAGAGCCACGCATTTCCACATCAGCACTAGAAACTTCCTGCGGTGTACTGATGTGAAAGGGGCACTGTGCTTCCGCGAGCCTCTCGAGTTCCAGAGCAAAGGGGGTAACGGAGAATTTCTGTAAGATAGAGTCATAGGTCATCCAACGATCGAACTGCGCGATATATCAGTATAACCTCCACTTGTTTAGCTTACTGTGGAATTGAAAACGTACCTTTGCCAGCCTCACTCCCAGCCAAAGGCATCTATACATTCGGGATATTTTGAGCGATGGCATTTCAATGTTTCGTCCGTCATCCTCGGTCGGGGAACCTTCGAAAAAGGACGGGGGATAGTAGACCTGACTCCAGATATGTCCGCGGATGAGAAAGTCTTCGGGTATCCATTTTGTTTCATCAGAGATGGGGAATTCGGCCTTCTCCACCAAGCTCATGTCCAACAAGGGCGAAAACATGGTGTTGAGAAAAGCGACAATCCGCCGCCAGGGAACCACCAATTCGGCATATTTCATGCCGCCCGATGTGCGCGTCAAACACCACAAAAACGCTAACGAGAGGTGGAGAGCCGCATAAATATTCTTGTCGCCTATTTGGTCGAGGAAAATGGAAAATGTCTGGAATGCAAGATACGAGCCGTAGTATATTAACCGGGAAGGACTTTCAGGGTCGTCGAGCGCAAGAAAATCGTCTGCAACCTTCTGAGGGTCGTTGACGGAGGTCCAGTCCCTCGAAACCGATGAGTCAATGTCCTCAAGAGGCCTTGATTGTGTCGTGGATGCTAGGCGGAATTCATTCGACAAGAGAGCGTTGGTGCTGCCGTATTCCAGCATGGCGGCAAAGTTTGAGGCAGCTATATAAACCCCCTGCATTTTGAATATTCCTCCAACTCGGGGGATATAATTGTCTAATCCCGACAGAAAATTTTCGGCTGCGCTGAAGAAACGCTCTGAGGTATTCCGGCCGAATAGATAGCCGTGTGCGGTCACAAAGCCGGCCATGACCTGGGGATAGCGAACAACCCGTGGGTCCTTCAAAAGAGGGTTAAACAAAACTACAAAGATCTCTCGTGTCCCCTGGCATGGGCGCACGCTGATAAGAGATTTGGTGAAGTAGAAAAGCTGCTGGACGATATCGGGTCGAGCTGCAACGGCCAGATGATGCTGAATCCGGCCGACGTCGGGGTTCCTGTCCGCCGCTTTGTTGTACCAGTATTTTGCGACTCCGCCCCAGATCTCGCGGTCATGCAAATTCGACTCATCGACTGCCATGCGGTATTTCGACAGGTCTCCAAGGTATTCAATCCATGTCTCCTCGTAAGACGGCACGGTCTCCAAAAAGAGGGTCATCATGGAGTATGCATAGTAGATGAATGTCAGCATGGGCTCTAAGGAATCGGGCAGTCTACTACGTAGAAGTTCGAGAAATGCGTGGATTCCATATCGCCATATACGAATCGACATCGCGTACTTCTCCGATATGCGGCGCCCGAGAGATGGAATTGAGGATGGGTGTTGCGAAGCCATGTAAAAATCATGGTGCTCTTGTAGAAGGATTTGGTGCGCCGTAAGCATCGCATGCCATTTATCCGGGGATATGACGGCCATTTTCTGGCCGTCCTGAATGTACTCCGAACATCTCTTCTCCACCTTAGCTATTCCGCTGAAGATGATGCGCACCTCGCTGCTCAGTTGATATTCTGTCACCGGTTCAGCGTCTTGTATCTCCAAGAGAATCCCACATGATGCTGTACCTTCGGATGCGGCAGCGAACCTCCGGACAAATTTATGTTCATTGCTCAAATTCTGCGCTGACTCCTGACCATACGTAAGTCTCTCCGCGGCGAGACGCGACCTCCTCGGCAAGGCAAATGCCTGCTGCCCGTGGTTCAAGTTGGGCCTTGGACGATCTTGCAAAGCGGGACTGGAGCGGTTTCTGCGGTGATCAAGTCGCGATAGCCTTGCAGCTGCGCGGCCTGTCGAGTCGCCCGGTGAGTCCGGAGAAACTCGGGATTGGTGTATACCGCTGGCGACACCGGCATTTCTGGGGTGGTTATCGGGAGATGTCCGGCTAGTTGTTGGACTATTAGGTTGACTTGAATGCTCTATGTCCGCGGATACCCTCGTATTAACCAAATCGCCGGTTTGTTCATTTAGGTCATCTGCGACGAAGTTTTTGGGCACAGCCCCCAGAGTCTCGTTTGATAAAGAGACACTAGCAGAATGATGCGCGCGGTTGGTCGTAGAAGAGCCCCCCGGGGAATCTGTACCGGAGAGTGGCGGGATAACTGGACTCCTATACCAGGAATCAGAAAGCTGTGACACGCATAATGCGAAGGACTGACGTCTGACTTGACGATGCAAAAGCACCGAATGATCATCAGGGGCCACTCACTTGGCGATGTCTATATCATGGGCTCTTGAAGAAGGCATGGACGGAGAACCGGGTGCAGGATCTGTCACCGAATCCCGAACTCGGAGTGGAATCGTCCCCCGATCAACATTATCCTCACTCATCGTACTTAATCCACGATGATGTAATACGACATCTAGGTTCATCAGCTGGCCAGTCGCCATGGGGGATGAGGAGATGGTAAAGAGCGAGAGGGAATTGTCGAGTGGTTGAAACGCCGTCAAAACACGTGCAAATGCCTGAAGATTGGAACACAAAAGAGAATCGATGGAGTTCAGATGACACGACATGAAAGGTCAGAGATCAGAGAGGCGGGTGATAATGATGCGAAACTAGCTTCAGAATGGACAATAGAGCGGGAATAGCAGACAGTGACGGTGATACAATGACATCAACCAAGGCAGAGCAGAGCAGCAGAAACAGGGTTCACACCAAACAAGCAATGGCATTGACGGCATTGAAAGCCAGCAACGGCAGAACTTACCTAGCACTTGGAATATATAAGGGAATGGCTGGACGGTGGCATTTAGGTTAGGCAACTAAGCTTTATCGTCCTGTATTCATCTGCCTAGTAATACGAACCGCAGCATAGGATCCGACGGAGAGAGGCGAGAGGGCAGGAGACGCTAGGCAGAGGACTAGAAAGGCATAATAGATAAGAACTAGTCCACAATAAATTGACAATATTGAATATTCGAGTCAGAGGCAGACAGGCTTTAAAGCATGAGGGTGGAGAGAGAGAGAGAGAGGAAGGCGGAGAGGAAGGCGGACCGACGGGCAGAAGAGGCTGAGGGAAAATGGGGCCTAACCAACTTAAACTAAGACTACGGCCGATAGTTGGCCTGCCTGCCTGCCCACCCCCGCCAGTTAGTTGCCTTACGTGGGATTGTACGGAATACTATCCAGTACTCACTAGTGACATGGATAACTCGATTTGACATTATTGTCCAGACCTACATACGGAGTATTGTACATACAGTACATACTACGATCTGAAGACCGACCAATTCGGCTGACGAAGCAGCGGGTAGCTGTGGCTTGGCATCAGACCTTGCCGCCACAGCAATGTGGCGTTGATGCTTCTTCACCCTTCTGGAGAGGTCATTACAGTACTCTGTCCAGGTGTACCCCGTACACTTACATTTGAAAGTCGACACTCGAAACGGGAATGGTCGGCCTAGTCTGACCCCCCAGAGGCATGAGTGCTCCGTCAGTCCGTACCGTACTCCGTAAATGCGATCCATTTGTAGTTGCCTGACGACCTAAGTGTGTTTGACAACCGAATCGGGACAGCAGTGGGTCACGGGATGGCTGCAGTGGGGCGGCAGTCATTCGCATGGGCAAACAATAATGAACATTACTCCGTACTCTGTAGGTTTGTATTACCTTTGGGCATCCCAAGCTTAAACCCTCAGGCGCGTAGTTACAGTATAAAGCTTACGAAGCTCCCTTCGTGGCTCCCACAGATGAAGACCTGTTGACTGTTGGCTGTTGACTTTCGAGTCTGACTTTATTTCTGACGGTCAGACCCCATCCCCCGATCAATCTACTGTCAGCGGTGTTCATGCCGAGAGACCGAGCCAGGATGGCTCATATCAAACGGATGCCTGGCCCGATCAGTCGCATTTCGAGCCCTTAGCCAAGTCCCAAATTCACGCCCATTCCCCCTTTCGTCCGTGCGACACGTTCCACCGTCTCCCGGCAATTCCTGGCTCTCCGACCCTCTCTCTCTCTCTCTCGGCAGTCCGCGACGGAAAGTCCTCCCTGGCATTCAAATTATCGGACCACCCTTGCGTGAGTGCAAAGATAACCCCGACTGACTGGACGTGAGACTTTTGCCACCAAAGCATGGCCCGGAGCCCTGCGGATCGTCTCGTATGCCATAACTCTATCCAGCGATCAGCGCGCCACGTTTAACGTTCCTGCCTAATCCGGACGCGAGGGTCTTGACTCTTATGCCTGGGACCCGGATCGACCATCCGCCTTGATGGGACTAGCGATTCTAGGTGAGTACTGTCGGGTGTAGGCAGACTATTCATAGTTCGGACAGGGTCAGCTAGCATTTCGAAGCCGTGGGTTCCAATCATTACAAATCTAGGATAGTTGACTAGCTATTTATAGTATACTATACATGGTTAGTTATTGATCCTAGATGTCGGTAAGATCGACAAACCCAGATTGGATTTCCGTCGAGCGAGAAGTACAAGGGATGCCCGGATCTAATACTCACTGACTGGATTACCTCGAAGAAGTTTAAAGTGCTATGCATGTCTCCTCGAAAGACCCACCGTGGGTAGAATGTCATATTGCAAGTGAATTGATTATGATCCTGTCCAATTATTTAGCAAGGAACTGAATGGTTTGGAAAGTTACTCGATATGACAAATCAAATATTTCATTGGAAGCTCATGGCCATCATTTGATGGCTATGCCACTACTGACACTCCGTGATTGACGAAAGGATTGATAGTGTTGAAATGGTCAGCGTAGAAGGATTTGAATCCTAGTAGACTTTATGTCATTCTGTATGTAAGGCCGTTAGCTTGCATGAGAGAGTGGATGATACATACAACTGTGTCCACAGCTCTATGTAGTAACTCTTTCCCCGCTGGTTGATGCGTACCATGTCGTCGAGCCAAAAGGCTCAGATATTTAATCTGCTTCTGAACTTGGTTAATTTCGGATGTATATTTCCGGTGACCACCATCATGATTCATGAACCGCGGGACGGCATCTGCCCCTATCTTACCCATCGGTTGACAGGGATATGCAAACCGGGATACTGTCTGCCCGCCCGATCATCATTCACCCTCACCCTTGGCTACGTCCTTCCCCTCGCCAATTGCCCATTTCTCTTGTTTGAAATCTATATTTTTAGTCACCTATGTAAACCCTCCCCCTCCAAAGTACCACCCCCCCGCGTCAAAAAGGATACCAACATCCAACTATTGCCCGTGTAACGCAATCTGCAGCCCGTATCACAAGCACCCCCGAGGAACAAAGAAAGTTTGCTACTGCCACTTCAGGGGGAGGACGCAACACTGCGTTGCCCGGACCACTTCCTACTGGAACAACCCCGTCAAACAGCGGGAGCCTTGCATCAATCAGAACATTTCCAAGCCATTTGGGAATGTTGGTGTCCGCTTATAGCGTATCCGGGTGGTTGTTGGTTACTAGGACGCTTGGAGCTGGCCGGGATGGGAGTTAGCTGTGATACCTTGGCTTTTGGGTATGGCTTTAGTTATACTAAGGGGGAAATAGAGAAATGCTGGGGTCGGAGAGTGGTAATTATACTTCTTTGTAGGTCACACTATGAGGGTTTGCACGAATCACGTATAAATAATCATATGTAGACTGCTTCCAACGGTAGGTTTTCAATGACGAGAGATCAGATAGTCGAAGATAAGAGGACTGAGTATGCATAATTCATGCTGCTATAGGTACTTATCAAGGCAGGTGCTTGAGTAATGAACTCTAATGATCCACGCCATGCAATCGAGCAGAGACATCCAAGCCCAACAAAGAATCAACAAGATCATAAATCTAATAACAAACAAAAGTCGCCTGAACCATCAACCTGTTGCCTTTCATGCACATAATCCCTGAAATGCACCTTTCCCCATTCTTCAAATTCAGACAAATTGACAACCTGTCTAGCGCCGAACTTCCACCCAGGGAACTCTAAGCGCCATGTCGATATAACTATATGTGCGCTGTCATCCTCTCCCACAGCAGCATGTGCACATCCAACCAAAGCGCCCAATTCGCTGCGCCGACATGGACCAACTCACCGTGCGGCCGCAGACGAAGATGTCCGCGCCAAACATCAACGAGACGACATTTTTGGTTTCTCGCCCCATTCCCCAGGATCCCCAAGGTCACGATCATACTGATAGGTACCCTAACAGGCCGTCCTCTGGATCTCCGTCGGCACATCATTCCTCTTCCTCATCACACGACTAGCGACACGATGGAAAATCGCCCCTCAGAAACGCGCCGACGACTTCTTCCTCCTACTCGCGTGGCTCTTCTCTCTCGGAATGGCCATTCTCTGGTCCATCTTCTACAAGCACCTCTACACCATCCTATCCTTCTCTAAAGGCGACCTCTCCTCCATCCCCCTGAACATCGACTGGCTTCAGATTCAACGACAACTGAGAGCGCAATTGGCCGGTTACATCCTCAACTACTGCAGTATATGGAGCGTCAAATTCTCGTTCATATTTTTCTTCCGCAAGCTAGGAGAGCGGTATCGATTGCAGAAGATCATCTGGTGGAGCGTCTTTGGGCTGCTCATCGTTTCGTTCGCAGGCTGTATCGGGACGTTGGATTTTGAGTGCGAGGTGAGCGAGGTTGATGAGATTCTTCGTGCGTGGTTTTTTTTCGCTCCAGCTGTTTGCAAATGAATGCAGGAAACTTATGTGGCATATAGGGAACTGCACCAGTGCCGAGTCTATTCGACTCGCTCGGCTAACTGTCAAGGTTGCGACGTCATTGGATATTACGACAGATGTGGCTAGTATGTCTTCTTGATTCCCTCTCTTATTTACCTGTCAAAACAAATCGGCAAAGGAACAGCACTATTAACAGAAAGAAAGTTATCCTCCTATCTAGTAACGTCCTCTGGCGTGCGCGCATCAACTGGAAACGAAAACTAGCCCTAATAGGCATTAGCCTCCTCACGGCCTTCATCATCTGCGTGGCCATCATCCGCATGGTATGGGCGATCGCAGGGACGGGGATCCCGGATGTCTCGTGGCTGATTCCGTGGAGTATGGTGGAGATCTGCGTCGGTAAGTGTTTCGATCTATGATCGACTGGTTGAATCGATGGGTATTGAGGCTAAGAAATGTGATAGCGATCATGGTTGCTTGTCTAGCTTCGTTCTGGACTTTGCATACTATGGCCAAGGCGCGTAGTCCCTCGCCGATAGTGGATAGTGAGTCGACAATCGCGCAGGAGAGTAGGAGGGATATTCGTTTGAGAGAGAATTTGGCGGTGATTGACGGGTGTCGGTATATGTTTGGGACGAGGTCGAGGTCGTGGTCGAGGCCGCGAGGGATGAAGTATTGGAAAAGGGAGGTGCAAGAACAAGATATATGATCAATGGGTAGTGTATGAACAATACTGAAATAATATATCCTCCTATACGGTGAGATCTAAGAGCTATCATAGATCTTTTTCAATAGATTCAGCAGTAATATTCTGTCAATTTATTTGAGAAGCCCCAGGTAGACACTGCACTAAGAAACAAAAAGTCGCTCAAATGCAGAATCTAGATCAAGTTCTTCCCATCCAACCGCTGGCCCTTCTCATTAAACTTCACCACCTCCCCAGAAAGGAGGGAGTCCTGCAACGCTCTCCCAATAATAACACCCTTAACACCCAACTCCAATTTCACCGGCACGGGTTTATCATCCAGCACACTAGCCACGAACTCATTCGCCTCAGTGGCAAACGCATCCTCGAATCGCTGCCAATACTCCTCGGGCACGGCATTGCTGATACCATTCGAGTCCGCTACCTGGACATGGTTCGACCGCGGGATCAAATTCACCATGATCTTGCCCTTGGTGCCCGTGATCTCGGTACAGACGTCATGGCCATGCGCCTGGGTCCGCGAGCAATAGAAGTAAGCCATCTTACCGCCCCAGTACTCGACGATGCCGACACCGTTGTCGACGTCCTGCAGCGGGCCCAGCTCTGGGTGATGCTGGAGGGAGCCGACGGCGTAGGCGGATTTGGGGACGAGGTCCTCGCCCATGTAGTACAGGGAGAGGTCGATGTCGTGGATGCAGCAGTCGACGAAGATGCCGCCGTTGCGGGCGGCGTAGCGCACGAAGAAGCCCGTGTCGTCGAGGAGGTCGCAGGTCTGGGAGCGCACAACGAAGGGGGCGCCGATGCCGGCGAGGCGGTCTTTGGCGGCGCGGTACGAGGCGTCGAAGCGGCGGGAATAGCCCGCCATGACTTTTAGTTCGGGGTGGGCATTGGCAACGTCGACGACATGTTCGGCCTGTTCGTCTTTCAAGCGGACGGTACCTTGGTGCGTGAGTTTAACGAGTACGAAATGGGAGGGGGGTCAAGAGGTTACGTACCTCTGCTAGATCGGTGCTGAGGGGCTTCTCGCACAGCACGTGCAGTCCCTTGTTGATGGCCGCGAGGGTCTGGCTGGCGTGCACGTCGGTGCTGGTGGAGATCCAGACGGCGTTCAGGGAGGGCAGTTGGATCATGTCTTCGTAGGAGTTGAAGACTTGGATGCCGGTGCCTTTGTAGGCTTCTTCGGCCCACTGGACTTCGTTGTCCCAGTTGCTGCAGACGGCGACTACCTTAGCCCGGGGGACTCGACCGACCAGCGTGTGGACATGGCGTTTGCCCATGCGGCCGAGGCCAGCCACGGCGATGTTGAGGACCTGGTCGGTGGGGAGGATGGAACCCATTGCGTCGGTGTGATAGATGGGTAGTTGGGTAGTAGTGAAATGTGCGAGATTGAGTAGTAGATGATTGAATTGACGAGGATAAAGAAGAAGACTCCGTCGAAGAATGGTCTCTCTTTATACCTTCGCAGACCGTTGTATATTTGACCAAAACATACTCTTTTCGCCGACCTGCCGCATTGACGAGACAAGAAATCCCCGGCGAGAATTTCCGCTCGCAAATACCCCACCGGCAGATCTTCCGAGGTTCCCCAGCTTTGGGGAAATCCTCCCCGCTGTCACAGATCGTCCTGCTGCGATGCCCCTCATTGCCGGCTGAGATAAAGATACTGTGGAGGGAAATGTAGGTTTGCGATGGGCTGGATGGAAGTCATAACCTTCTTGGCTGTTGACATTCCTCCTCTTTGGCCTCAATCAGAGTTTAGAATATTTTCGGGGTTATATACACCGATGCGAGCCATAATGATTCCTGGGATTGAATCGCTTTGTACTTCAGGTAGGGATATAGAGACCGAACATCTCTGTCATCAAGTTTTCCAAGCATCATCCTGGAATTCGCTTCTGAAGAGAGATCGTCTGTCGGCTAAGAACATACCCCGATGCGTGAGGCGGGGTTATATGCTCAAGCTGGCGTTCAAAGCGCGGGCAATACCGAAAAAGAAAAAAAGGAAAGTAGGAAGGGTTGACAATGGAAATTCTCAAGTGGATTTCTCGATAAATTGGAGAGAGTGACAACTGATACTATGCTGTTTTGCAAAGACCGCGCTTCTAAAGTGAAGACAACGAAGAGAGGACCCGCTACTTAAGGCTAGCAAGACAAGATGAAATCCAAGCCGTGACAATCGGACCGTTTAAAACTACAGTACAATACACCGGAACATATTCAAGTCAATCGCACTTTAATAAACGAAAAATCCTCGATATCGTCAAGTGCGACAATCAAATCTCGGCACGACGGACCGAATCCGAACTCCGCGGGAAGCATCGCGGATACGAACCCGACATGGCAACATATAAGAGACGATGAACCAAACTGTCCCTTGGAGTGTAACAAGCTTTAAAGTTATCTGATAGTATCCCATCAAAATGGCCACCCAAACCGCAACGCTAACAACGACCAACACCCCCTCGCTGTTCGAATCGGCGCCGTTCATCCCGGCAGATGCCATCTTCGCCCTCACGGCGCAATACAATGTAGATAGTTTCCCTAAGAAAGTGAATCTCGGACAGGGAGCGTATCGTGATGAGCACGCTCAGCCGTGGATCCTACCATCCGTGCAGAAGGCCCGGGACCTGCTGGCCCAGGAGAAGTTGAACCATGAATACTTGCCGATTCTAGGCCATGCCGGGTTCCGGAAAGCTGCGCCTCGGACGGCCCTGGGATCGGATCTGTTTGGGAGGGTGGAGAACAGAGTAAGCTGGCCCCTTCTTCACCATCACATGTGAGAGAATTATAAGAAAGAACTATAGATTAACGGAGATGATGCTAGGTCGCCGCCTGTCAAAGTATCTCCGGCACGGGAGCCCTTCACCTGGCAGCTCTCCTACTCAAGTACCTCCGCCAGCCACTCCCCAACGTCTACATCCCCTCACCCACATGGTCAAACCACCATCAAGTGTTCGCCTCTCTCGGATTCAACTGCCGCACCTTCCAGTACTACGACGACGCCAAAAAAGCTCTAGACATTGACTCGTACATCTCGGCCCTCCAAACAGCCGAGCCCCACTCCATCGTCATCATCCATGCCTGCGCCCATAATCCAACAGGTTGCGACCCTAACAAGGAGCAATGGAAGCAGATCGGCCGCATCGTCAAGGAGAAACAACTATTCCCGCTCTTCGATGCCGCGTATCTCGGTTTCAACTCGGGAAATCTGGACGACGATGCCTTTGCCATTCGGTACTTTGTCGACGAGCTGCAACTAGAGGTGGGTGTTTGCATGTCATTCGCAAAGAATATGGGTCTTTACGGTACGTTATCCTCCTGTCATTAACTAACACGCCATACTTGTTCAATGAAAGAGAGAACTCATAAGAAGAACAGGAGAGCGAGTCGGCTGCGTCTTCGTCGTCACACAGACCGAAACAACAGCCACGAACACGCAATCCGTGCTTGAAATGCTACAGCGCTCTGAGGTATCTAATCCGCCTGCCTACGGAGCCAAGATCGCGTCCACGATCCTGAACGACGACGCGCTTCGGGCGATGTGGTATGAGGATTTGATCACGATGAGTTCGCGCATTCGGGCCATGAGAACGTCATTGTATGATCATTTGAATCAGTCTGGTAAGACAGTACCCGGGCAGATTTGACGAGGCATGGCTAATAGATTGTGATTTCAGGAGCACCCGGAACGTGGGATCATTTGGTGCAGCAGTCGGGAATGTTCGGATTCCTGGGACTGGAACCTGATGTTGTCAGACGGTTGAGAGGTAAGGTTTCTCTCTCATGTCGTGGAAGTATTTCTTGGATATGTGCTAACGATGACACTAGAGGACTACCATATCTACATGGCTGGCAATTCGCGCATCTCGATTGCGGGATTGAACCTGGGGAATGTGCAGTACGTGGCAGAATCGATCTCAGAGTGTCTTCGGACTTCAGGTTCGAACTAGGACTGTGCCCTTTTAGAATAGACCGGTTAGAATGAAAATACGATGAATATTTGCATTATAGCAAGAGGAACCATGTCTTACCATTTACAGCTTGAAGTAAAACAGACCAAAACATGTCAAGTAATCGTCTATCGCTCGTAATTCGTGAACGCTAAGTATTCAACCCGCCTAACACCTTCTCAATCTCCACCCAGTCTGTATAATCCACCCCTGTCAGCGGCATCGTCGGATCATAGAAACTCGAATATATCCCTTCCGCCTCTCCAGACAAGTCCATATTCCAGCCCCCTTGCATGTCGAACACCCCAGATGCCATTTCCGGGTGCATCCAGGGCTCAAGCAGCCTGGACTCCTCTTGCAAGGAATTGAACCCGTCAGTGGCTAGTGGAGTATATGACCCAGCTGGTGGTGGTCGCGATGGAGTTGAAGGGGTACCAGCTGGAGCCTGGTTGCTACTCTCTTGCTGCTTGTCACCTGTGGAATGATCTGGCCACACACGGAGACAGGATTGAAGAATGTCCTGGAGACGCTGTTCCGCGGCTAGGTTTCCTGCTTGGGAGAGAAAGCGAAGGACCACAAAGGCTTGTTCGAGGGCTGGGGATAGTTTGCTTTCTGAGTCCCCAACAAATCCCATCATGACGAGAATAAAGGCTGCGGAGAAGGTGGCGTCGAGA
The DNA here is from genome assembly GCF_023601865.1 of Aspergillus affinis. NCBI lineage: Eukaryota > Fungi > Ascomycota > Eurotiomycetes > Eurotiales > Aspergillaceae > Aspergillus > Aspergillus affinis. The sequence continues at coordinate 198,335 of NW_026515830.1, forward strand.
TCGAAGAAACCGTATCGTGCTATGTTTGTAAGGGTCTTAAGAAACGATGATAGTTAGCTAGGAACGGGAAAACGTACGGATAATTCGTTGTCGCTGAAGAGCAAAAAGAATACTAAGGCTTTTGGTAGCCGCCTCGTTGCATGTCTCGCACAAGCGGGTGAGAATAGGCGGCGCTGGTTCCAAGGGTTGTTGCTCGGCCTGTCGACGGACCTTTTGACGAACCCGTTGCAGGAGAATCGGGCGAGTGCATAGAATTATAGCCTGATTGGCAATTGCTCAGTATCATATAAAACGATGAACCAAAGAAGAGCATCTCACCTGAAAGAGCATCAGGTACAGCGATGCACCGGTTCTGGTGACTGTCTGGAGTGGCCGACTAAAGTCCAACAGTAAGGGCGCAGGCAAACAGCGCCCAGTTTCGTAGAGGCCATGGAGAACCATTTGAACCTTTCGCACAAGTTCAATTTGAGTTATCGAGGCATTTCCATATAGGGCTTAGAAGACATTAGTAACTGGACACGACTCATCCGATCAAGAGTGGCTTACAGGACATGATATCGTCGGTGGTGCGGGCAATGCGAACGTTGATAATCAAGGCAATGGGCGATTGAAAGCCAATCGCGTGGCGCGGAAACTCTACGCGAAGTTGGCGTTCATCTGCGCCGGCTGCAAGACCAAGACCAGATGATAGACGTCTGCACAAGAACATTTGAGTTCCATCTTGAAGAAAGGGCGGGAGATTCATACCTGTCAAGCATATACACTGTCCACCATAGTCGCACCCGATGCGCAGTCTCCGAGGGAAGAAAATTTTGTTCAGCAGCAGGTCGATTGCATCCGAGTGCTATAGCTAATCGTAGAGCCATCCCAACCTATTGCAGGTTAGTACTCGATACCACCGTGGAATGCTGGATAATTGAACGCACGTAGAGATAAGCATCATGTTTGCGATCACACCATTGAAGGTAGGTCGTGATCAAAGTTAGAATCTCTACAGCGATGACTCCCTCTTCACCAAGTTGGTGCAAACGAGGCAGACGTCTCATCGCCTCCGCAAAAAGGCTTGCGCCCGGCGGTTGAGATGTTGGTTCTTCAACATCCATCAGTTTCGCCATCGCCATGACCAGCAAGTATTCAGTAAACCAAGTCGTTCGAGTCTGCTGTCGCTGTCGCTCTGGAGATTGAAATAAGAGCATCATTGAATCGGAAAAGGTGCGAGGATCGAAGAAATGTTGACTAACGCCTAAATAGAACAGAAATCGATCGAGAAGGTGCTGAGATTCTGACAATGACGGGATCATAGGCGCGGAAGTCTCATTGACCAGTGCTTGGGATGATTTCCATTGACTGGTGGATGAGTCTACTCCCATTATATCCGCATGAATCTTATTCGAATCACTATATGGTTGATTTCGATGCAGCAAAGACCGGACCTGAGATTCAAAGGCCGGTCCGGAGGTCAAGTCCGTGGCTGAGTGTTGTCAGATTTAACACTCGGTAGGATTAGTTAGCGCCATACCTGGACTTATACCATCATCATTGTCAGGATAAGACACTCCTTCCGATAATGGTTCCTGTATCCCATGCGTGCTAGGGGTCGCGGGTCCACCCTGTCGAGGAGCAGGCGCAATAAACACGGGGTGCTGGACTGACGATCCACGACCTCCCGGACTATATCCAGCCTGCTGGTTACCTACCGAACCCCTCTCAGAATGGGTAGCAAGCTGCTCTTCGTACGATCGGATTTTGTCTAAAAGACTCTGGACATGACTGGTAAGTTGTCAGCGAAGCCACCCGTAGCATGAGATGTAAATCACCACGCACGCTTCAGAGTATCGCCTCCGACCCCAACTGCCAAACGTGCATTCCCAATTGTGTCTAATACAGCTGCGACACGGCTGATCGCCCGAACATTTGACCTTACGCCGGCGGCACGATTCACATCTGGAAGATTGTAAGCGGAAAAGTCCCGGGTATCTATCCTCGGGAGCGCTCCCGAGAGGGTTCAGGGCCTCTTACGCATTCGCAGAACGCGAACCAGAACCTGCCATCGCTCTTACACTGTGTGCGATGGCGCTGCATAGAACATACCCTTGAAGTGGGCCCTCAAAATGAAATTAGGTGCGAGGAGAAGACAGGATGAAATGCGTCGCTTCGGGATGGGGCCGAGCGATAACGCCCTTTGCTCGGAACCTCGGTTACTAATCCGACTCAAGGCGAAAGAAGTAATTGGGGCTAAGTACTACTTCATAGTAAGCAGATCTTGCTAGAAATACTTCGCAGTGTATATTCGGGGCATACAAATAATTTCATAACTCCAAGAGCCCATTCATAGGCCGATTGTCTGAAAAATGTCGCTTTCGATTTTCGATACATCAGAACCCGAAGGCTGTGCCATGTCAGAAGCGTGTAAGTAGGGATGAGACATGCTCTTCGTTGCTTTGCGCAAGAAAAACAAGATACTGAAGGCCGGATCCTTGGTTTTTCAAGGTGTTATTTGAGTGTTGTCTTCGAGCAACCGAGAGAAACCCGAGAAGGCTGAGTGTTGAGCCAGCCTTGTTTCTTGGGGAAACCCCTCATTTAAGCAGATTCCAGGGATCATATCTGCCGAATCAGTGAGCAAACCAACGCGCTACCCAATTTTACGACACTGCGGCGCCAATCGAGTCAGGCGGTAGTCAGAACAGTGGTTTTGTTGCTTCTTGTGTTCTGACTCCTAGGCATAGGCGCCTTTCCTGGAGGACTGGTTTTCTAGTTGTTAGCGCGGATCTTGGATCGGTTAGAGTTGTTTTGAGGTTAGGTAGGGTAACTAGACACTTATTATTATTTAATCAAGTTTGTTTATTGTCCATACCGAGCCCCTGGGGCTATGACAGACCGTGTGTCGTCGGCCTGAGACTAGTCCTCAGGCCCCTATCAGTTCCTAGGGCTATCCCTTCGTTTTAAATACATTCTGTTCCTTTTCCTCGCCCCATACCGCCTTCTTGCGCAGGGCTTTTGAGCGTGCTTGCTCTCCTTGGGATTTTAGCAGGATGGGTATAGCCTAGGCGTGCCCAGACTACCCTTCCTGTTAGCCTTCTCCAGCTCGTTCAGCTTCCTCTAGGGCTTCTAGGCCCCATTCATTGTCTTTCTCTGCTCTGTGTTGATCCTTCTGGTATTGACCTCCGGGAAGGGCCACGTCTGTATTAGCTAAAAAGTCCAGTAGGGCTTTAGTAGCTTTAGGCTCCCCAAAGAACCTGCTTTCCGGGTGGTTTTCTTGTACAGAAGGCCTTGCTATTCCCGCTCTATCTAGAACTGTATATAGCACCTCTCGTTGCCGGAGCCATTGCCTGCAGCTGACTAGTATATGAGAGACTGTCTCCCTAGGAGCTTGGCAGTTTTGGCAGGTCGCTCTTTCCCGAGATTTTATGCGGTGTAGATATGATCCGATAGCTGCATGTCCTACCTTCATCTGGAAGTGTCGGCTAGCTAGGCCTTTAGTAGCTGTTGCTGCTATAGGATCCAGTTGCCAGCCTCTTCCAGATCTATAGGTTCTCTGTGTCGATCGTGATCTCTGGTTAAGACTATTCTCTAGCCAGTGTTGTCTGTTTATTCTCAACGCCTCTGTACGGGTTCTGCGAGTAAATGCTAGTGAGGTCTCTGTGCAGCCTGATCCCGGTGTTTGCGTTGCAGCTTGTTTTGCCGCTTGATCTGCCCTTTCGTTTCCTTCTATACCTGCATCTCCTGAGACCCATTGAATTCTCGGATCTTGGCCCCTAGATAGCAGGTCCTGAGCGGCCGTGCGTATATTAGCAGCTATTGCCTGACCTGGTCCAGATCCTGCATGTTGTAGCCTGCTTATAGCTGCTTGGGAGTCGAGTGGGTAGACACGTAAATTTTGATGACTTTACCTAAACGAGACATATCTGAATATTTTGCTTGGATTGAAGATACTCGTGACTATCTCGGTCAAAATATATCGCTTCTTACCCCTAATAACCCCTCTACTCTAATGTGAGGGCTATAATAGATATATCATGCTAGACAGTAGCTAGATAATTGGAGGAACTAACTATTTCGTGATCAAGAAGGCAATTCACTGACTATTAGCATTGCTTGCTGAAGTGAATACAGGTGACCTGACCTCTTAAGTGATAACTGCGAATCCATGAGATTACGTGATCTAGGTAGCGGCTTGGCCCGCACACTCGAACCCCTGAGGAACTTACCCCTTTATCTATAGTTAGGAAGAGAGAAGAAGAGAATCGTTATGCAAGAGAATTAAGAGCCCTATCATTCTAAAGACATTCGCTCCTTAGTAGGCTACGTGCGTGTAGTCGATATAGTGTCATTCTGCCCTCCTTCCCCTGTGTATTTCATCACAAAAAGCAAGCGGTATGGATAAACCTTGTAGCCTCAGGTGGCAGCGGGACCGCCCCCATTCGGTTAGGTAGCGACTTGGCCGAAACAGTCATTCATCTTATTGCTTGTTTGTCGTCGACCCTCGATCAAGATGAACCTGCATCCTGTAGCTTGTACGCGCTGTCGATCTTTCAAGGTAGAGTTCATTCTAATCAGACCTGGGACCGATTACTGATCTACTTCCAGCGTAAATGTTCTCGGGAAATTCCCACTTGCCAGCGATGCCGACGTCTCGGTTTCGACTGCAGCTTTCCGCCTACCCGCAGAAAACAGCTGGTCGAGCATCCATCACACAATCCCGGATCGAGCAAAGGAACATCATCGGTGCTCAAAAATGGTCATCTTGCCACCGAGTTAAATAGTCTCATGGTGCTTGATTCTTATTTTTCGCTTTTTATCCCGTCAAGTTTCATCTGTCACCAACCGCGCGTGAAGCGGCAATACATCGAAGGCACTATATCAACCTTTGTGCGCGATTCGATATTTTCTATAGCTCTGCTGTTGCTGGAATCAAAGACGGCAAGCCAACGGCATCTGGTTGACGAGCCCTCGGGACCGCTGAGAACGAGGCCACCGTCGGAACTGTGGGCCGAACGAGCCAATGTGGCTGCCAAGCAGGTCTTTCGTCCAACACTGGAGACGGTCCAGACTTTCTACAATCTTGCAGCTTACTGGTGCGCCACAGGTAAGGCGCATAGTCTCAAAGAAACTGCTAGTGAGTGCCTGAATTCTACTTAATCTGCCATCGGTGGCTCCGATTAACTGATTTATTGGATAGATAATGCAATGCGATCCGCCCAGCAAGTGGCGGTTCGTAGCCCCCGCTTGCCTGTTGGTGAAGCTAGCGAGCTGAAGCAATCATGTTTCTGGATCGCAATGACATGTCGATGTCTGCTCAACGATGACGAGACTGTTGCTTCCTTCAATTTGGTGCTGGAGGATCAGCTCTCAGCACGAGAGGATATTCTCCCCCAACGTCCAGAAATTCTTCTGGCTAGTGATCTTCGTGGAAATATCATGAGGCTCGTAGAGATCTGGTGCGTAAGGCTGTTCCTAGCTTAGAGCTAATTGGATTCTGACAACTAGTCAGGTTGAAAATCAGACAATTCGTCCATGGGCTTGATAATAGTGCAGATCCCGGAGCGCAGTTGGTAACGTTGGCCAACCTAGATACCAATGTTTGCCGCCTCTACGAAACCTTCCCGCCACAGTACAAGGATTTTGACGGCCGAAGTTGCGACAGGGAGTCGGAATTTGATGACATTGTTTCACTGCAAGCGATCTATCATCTTTGCCGTATTCTTCCGCACCTAGCGATGGTTAGGTTCCTGCAAAAACAGGAGCCATGGACTAAAGTGCATGTTCAACCGTGCTCTCAAATTGCGACCCAGCATATCAATCGGGTTTCAGATCTCTTCACGAATTGCATTTCCACTCGACATCCCTTTCGATCAGCCTTGCCACCCTTTGTCGCATACTGTTCATTGTTATCAAGTTCAGTTTATCTGAAATATGTGGAAGCTGTTCAAAGCCGTAGCGAAGCATCAAGAAGCTATCAGAGCCCTGCTTTTCGTCTCCTAAGAATACGGCTTCTCTCCAACTTGCACTTGCTCAACCAATCAAGGAGGTTTTGGGCCCCCGTTAAGTCAATGGTAGGTGATAACTACTTGGAGTCTAGCCTGAAACGGAAACCAAAAAGAAAAGAAAAGAAAGGATTGCTGACTTTTAACTCAAGTGGGACGTATTACAGGCCGATATGAAATCTGTGGGGCTATCAAACAAAGATATCGAACAATTTTTGCAAGAACAACGTGTTTTAGGCGAATGGACAATACCAATCCCCAGTCCTCCGGCATCAGTTTGCCCTAAACGCCAGGCAGAATCCTTCATGGTAACCAATCTGCCGCAGGTTATGGAATCAATTGTCCTATTTGACCCAGGTTACATTCTGGCCGGAACGCTTGAATCATATCCACTCGGAGCACGGCCCAAACGCCGGACCACCTCACCATCTAATAAAGGCAGCCCATCCGACTCCCTTGAAGAGAACATAATTTTGATGCCGGGCCGTACATGGGAATTGCCGTTGCATGCTAGTCCTCGGGATCCACAGCAGACAAACGGAGTTCCCACACGCTCCGACCGTTTTATGCAGCCCGATAATGACCAAAAAGAAAGTTTGCATAGTCTTGTGCCCAACATAAACCGTGCAATACCTTTGCCGAATCCAGAAGAGGACCCAGTCGCAGTGATGGGGATGATGGAAATGATGTGGCTCGACGGGAACGAATTGCTGATATAGTCACAATTGGCAGCAGGTTCCACTCTGAAGCATCTACTACATGGCCTGGGCTACCGTGACTTGACACTGGGGAGCCCTACGACCGATATCTCCGTCTTTACGCGTGTTAAGCGACGCGGAGGTAGAGTGTTTGGTGACCAACACCGACGCGACCTTGTTCTTATTCCCCTTGTACGTACTTCAAATCGACTAATATAAAGTCCTTGTTCGATTCCACGTCAACGAACGGAAAGAGCTCGCAGCCTCATCCTCTACTCTGGAGGGGATAGGGCCGATGATGTTCATGCTGCAACTACAGTCGGACTTATGTCAAACTTTGTTCGCATCGGAGGTATTTAAAGCACGGTCGGTGGTTCGGTGCTCAAAGATACCGACTAGCCAATCAGCCATGCCTATGAAGCGGAGTGGGTCAATCAGTTAGCGCCATGGCATCTGATGGGCCAGAAAGAGATCAGACTTCCACTCCCGATTAAACTGGAGGTAAACTATTGCTGGTTTGCTTTCAATGGTTGTGAGGATACTGAACCAAGGCAAGCTTGGTATTGTGGGTATCCAACATGAAATCGTCGGAGATACGTCTGCCGATCCCCGGTCATACCTTTAGAACAGACTGCAAAATGGATTCATAGATGCGGACTGCATAAGTTCGTTCCAGAAGTCCCGGATCTGCGAATATCCGAACAACTGTGGATTGCTTCCAAGCGGGTAGATGTATACATTATGCGTACGTAATGGCGGTTAAGCATATTTTATACCAACAGCCAGCCCCTAAACGAGAGGGATACATTAAGGGTTGATTGGGACTTCTCTATATTACTTGCCTGAATGGACATCCTACACCTTCTTTCTGCGTTTTGCATCTACGACATTCATTCTCCATTGTTTTAGTGGCGGCTCGTGAACTTCCTCCGCACCATGGCGCAAGGCATCAGCGAGCAGCCTACCGAGGAAAACCTTAACCTCCGATTGACAAGAACGCAGACTGCCTCTAGCCTTATCACAAACCAGGATCGGGAAGCCGTCGCTCGGATAGCGACAAACATCCAGCAGCGGGCCTCCGTTCCTGAGGAGTTTGAGGTGGACGACGCATCGTTAGACCCCACGAACCCCCAGTTCAACCCTCACGAATGGGCGAAGAAGATAATTCGTTCCTTTGATACCGAGGAGGTCGGAGCCCGTAGCCGGGGAGTGTTGTTCGAAAATCTGACGGTCTCCGGCTCCGGCTCTTCGCTACATATTCAACAAACCGTCCTCTCCACTCTCATGCTCCCCTTTGCGAAACTTGCGACAATGGTACAACAACCGCGTAACCAGAGGAGAACAATATTGAACAGTTTCGACGGCTTGCTGGACAGTGGCGAGCTGCTGCTTGTCCTAGGACGTCCCGGAAGTGGCTGTTCCACGTTTCTCAAATCAATATCTGGTCATTTGAATGGATTGGACCTGGACCCATCAAGTGATACCCAATACAAGGGTGTCCCATTCACGCGCATGATAAAGGAATATCGGGGAGAAATTCTCTACAACCAAGAAGTTGACAAGCATTTCCCACACCTGACGGTCGGCGAGACCCTTGAGTTTGCTGCCCACGCAAGGGCTCCCCGAAATCGAATCAACGGATACAGCCGAGAGGAATATGTGAAAATCATGGTCCTGGTAATCATGGCATTCTTCGGTTTGTCACACACGTATAATACCAAAGTCGGAAATGATTTTGTTCGAGGGGTCAGCGGAGGTGAAAGGAAGCGAGTGAGGTGAGTGGCTGCTGCAGTCAAAAATGATTTCCATAGATGCCGGTTACTAAAATTTCAACAGTATTGCGGAGATGGCCTTATCACACGCCCCAATCGGCGCATGGGATAATAGCACACGGGGTCTGGATGCTGCCACGGCCCTGGAATTCGTTAAAGCCCTTCGGCTCTCTGCCGACCTCGGGGGTTCCTGCCATGCAGTAGCAGTTTACCAGGCCTCTCAATCAATGTATGATCTCTTTGATCAAGTCATCGTCCTGTATGAGGGTCGTGAAATCTTTTATGGTCCATGTGAACGGGCAGTGCAGTACTTTGAAGACATGGGCTGGGAGCGACCTCTCCGTCAGGTTAGTGGTGACTTCCTGACCTCCATAACCAATCCTATTGAACGCGTTGCTCGGCCAGAGATGAAACACAAGGTTCCTCGGAGCGCGGCAGAGTTTGAATCCTACTGGAGACAAAGCCCGGAATATCATGCTCTGCAGTCCAGAATAAAAAAACACAAGCAAGACTTTCCCGTCAATGGCCATCACGAAGAGTCTTTCAATGCTAGAAAGCAGGCAGAGCAAGCCAAACATGTTCGAGAGCGAAGCCCCTACCTGCTTTCGGTCCCGATGCAATTCAGGCTTTGCCTCAGAAGAGCCTATCAACGAACAAGAAATGATCTTCCTGCCACGATGGCTACCGCGATTGTTCAAATTATCTTATCATTGATCATTGGCTCCATCTTTTACAACACCCCAAATAGCACCGATGGTTTTTTTCAGAAAGGCGCGGTGCTTTACTTTGGCGTGTTGATGAATGCGCTTATCACTGTCAACGAGATCATGCAACTGTATAGCCAACGACCAATTGTCGAAAAACAGGCCGCTTATGCCTTTGTCCACCCGTTCACAGAATCATTGGCCAGCATTATCTTGGACTTTCCCATCAAGCTTTTCCGGTGCTTCATCTTCAGTCTCATACTCTATTTTATGGCCAATCTTAGACGGGAGCCCTCGCAGTTTTTCATCTTTATCATGTTCTTGATCACGGCCGTCGTAACAATGTCTGGCGTGTTTAGGACTTTGGGTGCGATGACAAAGACCATTGGGCAAGCCATGGCATTGGCTGGAATTATCATCATCTGCATGGCTGTTTACACTGGGTTTACGATCCCCCAGCCCTATATGCACCCTTGGTTTGGCTGGATCAGATGGATCAATCCCATTTACTACGCCTTTGAAGGGATCATTTCCAATGAATTCCACGGCCGCAATTTTGAATGCAGCCAATTTGTTCCTAGCTACCCTTCGTTGAACGGAACGTCTTTTGTCTGTTCTGCTGTGGGTGCAGTTGCAGGAGAGCGTTTTGTTTCCGGTGACGAGTTCATTGGCCAAAACTACCAGTACTATTACAGTCATATCTGGAGGAACTATGGCATTCTCATTGCCTTTCTGATATTCTTCAATACTCTATATCTGGTCATCACCGAGCTCAGCCCCGGCCTCTCATCCAAACCAGAGGCACTTGTATTCCGTCCAGGGAAGGTGCCCGCGTACCTCAAAAATGACGACATTGAATCTACCGGGCCTGAAAAAGGATCCATGGCCACCTCCGCCGGATCCGCAGAGAAAGAGCATGAAACTGAAACTGCCCATCTAGCAAAGCAAACTGACATCTTCACATGGAAAGAGCTATGCTACGATATTCCAGTCAAAGATGGCACGAGGAGACTGCTAGATGATGTAAACGGATGGGTGAAACCAGGAACTCTCACTGCACTTATGGTACCCGCTTCTCCCTGAAATCCCACCCGTCAAACAATTGATACTAATATTTTCTATTCCAGGGTGTATCCGGAGCCGGCAAAACTACCCTTCTCGACGTACTCGCTCAGCGTGCGACCCTTGGAGTTATAAGCGGTGAAATGCTGGTCAATGGCAAAGGTCTCGATGCCAGCTTTCCACGAAAGGCAGGTTACGTGCAACAACAGGACCTCCACCTGGAAACCTCAACTGTCCGTGAAGCTCTTCAATTCAGCGCTGCCCTACGTCAACCTGCGTCCGTTCCAACGCGGGAGAAATTTGCATTCGTTGAAGATGTGATCCGGATGCTCGACATGGAAGATTTTGCTGAATCGGTGGTCGGAAATCCCGGAGAAGGCCTCAACGTCGAGCAACGGAAATTACTTACTATCGGTGTTGAGCTTGCTGCCAAGCCTGCTCTACTTATCTTCCTGGACGAACCCACTAGTGGTCTTGATTCACAGAGCTCATGGGCGATTTGCAAGTTCTTGAGAAAGCTTGCTGATAACGGACAAGCGGTTTTGGCCACAATCCATCAGCCAAGCGCCTTGCTGTTTCAAGAATTCGATCGGCTTCTCTTCCTTGCGAAAGGCGGCAAGACTGTCTATTTTGGGGACATTGGTGAGCAATCGCGGGCCTTGCTGGATTACTTTGAAAGCAACGGAGCAAGACACTGCGAGCAAACTGAAAATGTAAACTTTCTAACTTGACCTCTCGTTCTCTGTACCATCGTGGCTAATGAAACTCTTTGTAGCCTGCCGAATATATGTTAGAAATAATAGGTGCAGGAGCTTCGGGCCAGAGCTCGAAGGATTGGGTAGAGACGTGGAATAACAGCTCCCAACGAAACGAAGTGCTCGCAGAACTGGACCGCATTGCTCAGCAAGAGTCCCCGAAGGTGACAGAGTCTGACGAAGCAAGCACTGGCGAGTTCGCAATGCCCATCACCAGTCAATTCTACTATGTGACCAAGCGAGTCTTCCAACAATACTACCGCCAACCGGAGTACATTCTTGCGAAATTCGTACTGGGAATTATTTCCGGCCTCTTCATCGGTTTCTCGTTCTGGAAAGCAGACAACTCTCAGCAAGGGTTTCAGAACGTGCTGTTCAGTCTTTTCCTTCTCTGTACGATTTTCTCTACCTTGGTCAACCAGTAAGTTATCTGCCTTAGCAATCATGGACGACAGAAACTGACCAAACCAACCAGGATCATGCCCAAATTCGTTACCCAACGAGCCCTCTACGAGGTCCGCGAACGACCATCCCGAACCTATTCCTGGAAAGTCTTCATCCTCGCACAGATCCTCGCCGAACTTCCCTGGCAAATCATCCTCGGCGTCTGCTCCTGGGCCTGCTTCTACTTCGCCGTATTCGGCGCCTCCCAAGAACCCCAACGCCAAGGCCTGGTCCTCCTCTTCGTGGTCCAATTCTACATCTTCGCCTCCAGCTTCGCGCAACTCGTCATCTCCGCCCTCCCAGACCCCGCTCTTGGAGGCATGCTCGCCGTCCTTGGGTTCGGTATGTCTCTTATCTTCAACGGAGTCATGCAACCGCCCTCTGCTCTCCCGGGCTTCTGGATCTTCATGCACCGCGTGTCCCCCTTAACATACTACATTGCTGGGATCAGTGGTGCCGCTCTCCACGGTCGCTCTATCCACTGTTCGGACCGAGAACTTAACACTTTCAACCCCCCTTCCGGACAAACCTGCGGTGCCTATCTAGCTGAGTACCTCAAAGCTGCGCCCGGAGAGCTCTACAACCCCAACGCCACGCAGGAATGCCAGTACTGCTCCCTGAGGGTCGCAGATCAGTACCTTGCCGGTCGGGATATCTCGTGGGATGACCGTTGGCGGAATTATGGGATCTTTTGGGCTTATTTCGTGTTCAATGTGTTTGGGGCTGTGGTGTTGTATTATATCTTCAGAGTGTGGCCTTATACGAGGAAGGTCGGAGGGAAGAAATAATAGGATAGGTTGGTGGGGGGTATGTTCCTAGTTGGTTGGTTTAGATGAGATGAGACGAGACGAAGGATTCCATTCCGAGAGGTGAGGAGCTCTACATGTATGTAGCAGCAGGCGTATAGATGGGTATGTTGTGTTGTACTAAATTGTATTATTATTGGATTGGATAGAGGCAGACCAAATTGGAATACATTGGATTCAATTGATTTCACATCACAGCTAGAATTAGAACTCGGACGTATTCGGACTTGCTCGGACACGAATTCGAATCACGCGCTGAAAACATTCACGGATACGAGAGTGTAGATTACAGTCGAGCTCCGTGTCCGAGTATCTAGTTTTTCCTAGGATGCATATCCCAGGTCGGGTTGACCGTAGACATCGTATAGGTAGCTCTTGGTAGAATGAAAAAATGAGCGAGAAAGCAGCGGAGAGGACTAAATTGTGACCGACAAGGTACGGATTATACGAGCACAATAAAAATAAATCATAATTCAGCTTAAGACAGGGGTATCCAGTTCAGCATTTTCACCCCCGAGTTCGACAATCTGGCGCAGTGATCTACGGCTGCAGTCCTTCATTAATTAAACAAAACGAGCGACTCAGTCCCGGGAATAACAAGACAGGAGTAACGATAGGATATCTAAACAAAAAGGAAAACACCATGTAATCTCATTCACTCCAAGAGATGACCTTCCCAGCATGCGAGGTAAAAATGAATTCAAAGCGAAATAAATTTACTTGGGCGCATCTTGAAACTCGGACCCAGAAGAGAGATGGAAATTGGCCACAGCGCTTTGGACGGCGCTCGTGATATCGACGTGGAAAAATGGTCGATTAATTCCCTCTACCACGGCCATCGTCCCGGGAATTCGCTTGCGAGTGTTTGCATTCCCCCGACGCTCTGCGACTGTAGATCCGTCTTCTGATGACTGTGTCTTCTCGATGCCGAAGCTTTGGCTTTCAATACTCCGCTCCGTGGCCTGAGGATATTGTTTCGAGGATAAGGTATTGTCCACATCAGATCCCGACTCTAGATCTGGGTTCCGCTGGTTAGTGACGAGCTCGGGACTTCCGCCGACGTCTGCGACCGAGAATATAGGCTTCCAAGACTGCTCGACGCCGTCGGTATTAGAGACAGATGGGGGGAATCCGAAGCCTGCTGCTACAAGAGCTCGTTTCGTCCATTTGTTGTTGATATGAGCGAAATGCCATTGAACCTTATCCGGGGTGGTATAACGATCCAGCTGATTCCGCACGTCGATGAGGTTCTGCACAGAAGTGACGTCGACATTATTGACGGAGGAAAAGTCGAGGATAATGGCCTTCAGGGTGGGTAGGTTCGAGGTGGTGTCGATGTTAGCCTTGGCTTTGCTGCGGCGCGGAGCAGGGTCGTTCCAGGGTCTGTCTCCCGGGTTTTCGTAAATGTTCTGCGTCGTTCGTCGAGTAGTCTTGAATATATGATTTACCAATTCGTCTGTGTAGTGGTTTGCGTTGGGGTAGTTGAAACCTTCAGACAGTCTGTAGATGAAGATTCCGGGAGACGGCTGTTCAATTGTGATATCTGGGTTCGATCCGTCCGAGTGGGTGATAGGCAGATATATAGTCCTGGGCGAGATGGAATGAGGGTCTTCGTCGTTGGTAAGGAGGTGGTCGCCAATGACGGAATGGACTCTCACGCGGCCCAAGAACTGGCCCCGAGCCTTTGCGAGACGGAATAGGAGAACGGCGGCCGCGACACTAATAGTGCAATAGATTCCGATTTCAATCTCAGTGAAGATGATGATAATGACACCTCCCAGGAAGATGAGAGCATCAATGGGCGCAACACGCCAGAACTGGTAAGTAACGCTGGGCGGAGTGATCAGGTCTCCGACGGCGTGGATAATAACACCCGCGAGAGAAGCACTAGGGATATAGAAGAAAACGGCTGGAAGGGCGTAGATAGCCAGGAGAACGACAATTGCCGTGATGACACCCGCTAGTGGTGTGCGTACACCGGACTTAGCCTTAATAGCCGTCCGCGAGAAGGATCCTGTAGCGGGATAAGCGCCCAAGAAAGGACCCAGGAGATTAGTGATGCCGATGGCGATAAATTCCTGCGAGGGATTGATGGTGTAATTATTGACTCGACCGAACGACTTCGAGATCGCGATATGCTCGATCAGGAGCACAATGACTGCACCCGGAATCTCATTGGCAAATGAGGATATGATTTCAGAATCAACGCGAGGTACTCTGGCATGAGTGAAGCCTCGCGGTACCGTGCCGAGAATTTTGAAGGCCGGATCATCACGCCGGTGTAGATTGACGGCAGCGCTGATCATGGTATAGAACAAAATGATAAAGGCCGTGCGAAGAGTCGAGATGAAAAAGAAAAGCTTCGCGCGATGAGGCTTTCGGCGCGCCGCAAAATTGCAGGCGAACCGAATAGCATACAGCAAGGCCAGTGCGGTCACGCCCATGGCTGCATCCATCTTGGCGGTCGGCAAGTGTTTGAGGGTATCTATTATGACTCGGTATGTCGCACCGCGCGTCGAGAATTTGGCAGTCTCTCCTAGCAATGTCTTCACCTGTCCAACGCAGATGTTGATGGCGGAACCTGTCATAAACGCCGTGATAGCTGGCAGCGGGATGAAATCCACAATGAAACCGAATCGAATGAAGCCCAGAAAGACGACGATGGCGCCACAGATGATGGCCAACGCGGATGCGATGTCGGTGGCCTCTATCTCGGGGTGCTTTTCCTGTGTGCTTATGATAATACCGCCAACTAAAGTAGACATGACAGCCACGGGCTGAAACAGTCAGTTGTGAACGCCCGGGCGGGAAAAGGGTGGCAAGAAACACGTACTCCAATCGTAATATCTTTTGATGTGGCAAAGAACCAGTATATCAGAACCCCCATGAACGAGGTGTACAGGCCATACTCGGGGGGTAGTTCAGCAAGGATGGCATACGCCATACCCTGGGGAACGACAACAGCACCGACAGTGATGCCTAGGAGTCTTAGTTTCGTACTACGTGTAGATTAAGAGAAGGTAGCGTACCGGCAACCAAGTCCCCAATGAGCCATTGTAGGTTGTAACTCAGAATCCAATGTAGGAATGGGAACAAATTGTAGACATATTGAATGGCGTCGCGAGTCGTAGGGGCGTGCTCCCGAATCCAGTCACCTGCAGTCGGTTCAGGCTCGACATAAGTGAGAGAATGGACATCCTCTATGGAATCAAGGCGGGTGCTGGAGCTCTGGTTGCTGTTCGGATCGATACCCAAGACTTTGGCCAGGCCATGACCGATCTTGGAAGATTTGCTATTCGACATGACCGATCAGATTTATTGGCGCTCTCGGCCTCCGATTCGTTTGACAGACGACACGCGCCGTAAGCACCTATTCTAATGAAGCAAACAGTCAAGAAAATATCGAGAAAGAAGCAGGTGTCATGTCCACGAAAATAAGCGGAAGGAAAACGCCCAATCTCTTATATGCTACATCTCGACAAAGGAAAATGGTTCCTCGCGGTCGAGGAAAAAGTGATTTACAGCGCCAGAGCCATGCGGCTAGGCGATGTCGTGATTTTAGGACGGAAGTGCAAATATACTCCAATCGGGCCAATCACGAATCAGCCAGCTGGGGGCAGGATTGTCGGCTGCGAGGAGCTTCATCTGCATTGGCCCGCGGAGCTTCACCATCCTCACCACACGCAGGCATAGCGCCATTTTGCCATGCGATGGGCAACCCACCATGTTTGATTCTATTCCGTGTACCCTGACAATGCCACCTCGGCGCCCTGTACGCGGGTTCGATATTGCAGGGAGCAGGTCGGGGACTGACTGATTGGATCTAGGTCCGTGTTGGCGTCTTGGTGCCATGCCCAGACTGCTGGACTGGAACTAGTTGCTTGGTATGCCTGCTCTTCATTTTACCCCACTGTGGTTCATATCTTGGCCACTGTTGGCGGGCCTTTCTGTATATCTTGCGGACCGGTGGCCTGGCTCCCCTTCTGGAAGCGTAGGAGCTTCTTCTGCTCTGGCGCTTCGAGCATAGGCAACAATTTTTCAAGAAAAGATTGACTGTCGCAAGATAGGGCTGACCGTGTCCCGGCGACCCACCACGGCTAGGTACATTGTAAGGTCGACCCACCCGTTCCACTGTGGACAATTGACATTAGGCCAGCCGGTAGGGGGGCTCCGAGGAAAAAGACAGACACGAGGCCAAAGAAAAAGAAAAGCGAGAAATCACGACAGAGGCGGTGCCGGAGAGTTCATTTGCAAACGCGGCTAACAGGGAGTGCAGAAGAGAGCCAAGGACCGGGGTGAGTGAAAGGATCGCTTACCTTCATCTATTCATCTCAAGGCTTCATCGTGGTTTTCCGCAAGGGGATAGCGGGAGGATGGACTGAGTTAGCGCTGGTCCAAAGCGGCCGGCCACGCCTGCCTTTCCTTGTCGAGGGTCCATCACGCCATTTCAAACATTATGGCGATTTGGGAATTTAGTGCCTGGTGGGCCCTGTCGAGGTTAGTCAATCTCGATGTCAGTCGATTGTTTTGATGAAGATGATGATGGTGAAACTTGTCGGTCGCCGCGACGAGAAAGGCATTCGGTCACATGCTGGCCATGTGACCCCCTGCCATTTGAATCAACTATAGATGAGAAGAACGATGAGCACAAGTCCTAGGTGGTAGGTGGCCACTGCGGTGATCAAAACGCATCAAAGAACAAATGAACTTGATTTCTAAATATCATTCAAGCGATTGATATTTCGAGAGACTGATGTGACAAGAAACAAGTTGCATGCATAACGAGCTCGTATCAACGACCATAGATTTTAGAAAGCAAAGCCTTCCATCGCCTCAAGGCACTTAAGATATGCGCCTTCCAGGGGAATTAAACGGACCATCTTCCTCCACTAATGGAGCTTTCCATTCCTTCAACCTTCTCTCATCCCAAAGGGCGTAACTCCAATCCCAGTCCTTGTCCTTTTCTCGATCGTGGTTCATGGAATCGTCAAGATTGTCTCCCTGGCTGAGGGGCAGCAGCCATGCTTTCTTCCAACCCACAGTAGGCTGCTCAAGAGGCAATAAAGTAGACCAGAACTGTTCAAAATTCGGAGAATCGAGTCGATCCGCCGGGTCGATGAACGGGAACTGAATGGACTGCGAGAGCTCGACCCCATATCCAATGAACGGCCCCGGCCAGAAACCTCTGGTATTGACGCAGACGATATTACGCCGGGATAGCCGGTCCATATGGAGAATGTGGTATATGAACTCCGGCCCTAGTCCCGCCAGTCCCTCGTAATGTTGGTCGAAGTGAACAAGGTCCCTTTCTGAATCTATATCACAACCTGCAGGTAGTCGCTGTTCCTCGGCAAAGATGTCCCAGAAGAATTCGCATGGTGTATTCTTGCTGAGCTGTCGTAAATCGTTTGCTATCTCTTTGGCGATACCCTCAATCTTGGTAATGAGATAACCAAACACGCTTCCCAGTTCGTCATGTTCCCATAGGGGCATTGGACCGTAGAATAAATGATAAGCCTCCACGCGAACAACCTCAGAGTCTACAGATACATCATCGACTTTTAATTGCCAGTATTTGCCCCAGTCCCCGCACGTGTCACACTCCGGGTGATCTAAACACTGGACTGGTTCCCCGAATATGTTTTTCAGGATTTGGAACCGGCATATCGCTCTGAGAAAACGGCGCTTTTCAGAAACCGACAAGGACAAAGGCAAGTATTCCCTTTCCCATTGAACAGGCTCGATAAATGGGGGCCTCGGTGCGTTGTTTGAAAAGCCCTCGAGGAAGAAACGCAGCATTTTATGAAAATGTAACAGTTTTATCGTTTCCTCGAGGCTGTCAGGCTCGTCTAGTCGATTGGATGAGGATTGACCGATCTGACGGATCTCGTTTCTGCGGCGCCAATTGTCCAGCAAGCAAATTACTTTCTCGTCCTGGTAGGCATAACGCACGCCTTTCGACCGTATAGCAGTGAGTGCCTCTGCCAGGTCGAGAAATCCATTATATTGACGTTTCACTAAGAGTCTAAGCAGTGGGTTTCTCACTGCGAGGTAGACTTGATGGTAACCGGGTGACGCATGCACGAGAGATTTGAGCGTGCCGCCGTCTGGCACTTGAAACAAAATGAGAATTTTCAGCTCGACTGGAAGATCATCAAGAGCAGTCTCAGCCTGAAAAAAATATTAGCTAAGCTTAGTAATGTTCGAGCTGGTTTCATGGGCTCACCATATCTGATGAAAGCTGCGGCGGACTGCTGTGCTGGAGGGGCAAAAGACTCAAATGAGGGGCTGAAGAGAAATGTTGCTTAATCCGTCCGAGACTCGAAGAAATTTTGTGCTCCTTTTTGAATTATTTCTGTTTGTATGTTCGTTAGTTTACTTCGTCCAATTTATTGATATTGCATGTTTCTTAAATCTGGCTATTGCCATGTATCCCCTTGCTCAAAATGACCAGCCGCGGTGAAAGAGACATCAGAGGTCGTTGAAAGTACTATTTATTAACTGTGCCTTTTGCCTTCTCGGGGATCAAACTGTATGCAGTACACCCCATGATTGTATAGCGTAAATCGCAAAAGGTATATCAGTGGAGTGTGTTGATACACATCAGGCTGGGGCAGACCACGTGGCTATCTGTCGAGCATATTGAACGGAGGGATTGCCTTGCACGTCGCTTAATAGGAACCGAGCACTGCTTCGGGGCCACGGTGAGGAATCGACTTTTTGAGAATTTCACTGAGGTTTTCCCAGCGAACGATCATGGTGATGGTAGTGAAGCTCACAATGGCGAGAGTTCTCGGCCATACAGTATACTGAGCTAGGATTGGACGGGATGAGGATCCCGTCATCACTGAGAAGTTAGACTCTAGATTTGACGGTTGCCTGTATGACTTGGCTTGCATAAGGCCATTCCACCATTTTCAAGCATATCAAACACAGTCCACGAGATACTGAAGGCATTGTCTCACAACATGTGCTTTTGCAAGAAGGACATCCTAGAAGACTATCGTACGGAAACACGCGAGGCCATTCGGGACATTAAAGAAAGTATGCGCCCCTGATCTTCCCATGGAACATTAGCTTACCATTCTCAAAGGCCAAGAAGAGACCCGTATAATCATTGCCCTGGGTGAACCTAAAGCCGGGAAAGCCACACTGATTGATGATATCTTCGACCCTTTTCGTAAATATAGCAAGCAGCCAGAGGCTATCGAACCATCGCCAAGCGGGCCTTTTGGAACCCAATACAAGCCTTGGGGATACGGGTCTTTTGGATATAAGCCTAGGGAATTGAAACCTACCGCAGGTGCTAATCCTACATCCAATTGTGAGATAGTACAGGCGAGCATCAAGTCACAACGTTACGCGTTTATCGATACACCCGGCATCGATAAATATAACGCAAAGCGGGCATTCAAGAAGTTAGTCGACCTCATTCGCCACATACGCGATGACAACGTCGTCTTCGAGGGTATTTGGTATGTTGTCAACAGTGTCTAAGCCAAGGTGAAAAAATCGCAGAAAAGGGTACATTTCTTCTACATTTATTGATAATAAAATTTAAAAGGTATTGTTGTTTTTTGGACACCGATAATCATTTGGATGCGAACGAAAAGACTATAAATATATACAGTGCCTCGTACACACAGACAAGGCAAATGCTGTATACGTTTGAAACTCCGAAATGCACCAAAGCAAACATTAAAGCAAGAAGAAATCAAAAACAAAATCAGAATCATAAGATATGAAGGAACCAAAAAAAAAGACAAGCATGCTCAAATGAAGACACAATTTCATCAAGCATGTTAAACATTATCATCGCAATAGGTGAGGGTCTTTCGAAAAGACAGAAAGCCGTCACTCGCACAGTCTAGTGGAAATCTATAAAAAAAAAAAAAAAAAAAGGACAGAAAGATCACTAGGGAGATGAAGTTAGTAAAATTATCTTAAAATGGTTGGACCGCAATGCTGTGTAACGCCAAGGGAAATGCCAGTAGCCCGAATGTATCCGTTGGTAAAATAACAACGCCATCATTCAATCATCAGTCGTTTTGAGCGAAAACTCTCCCTTCTAGAGCGAGACTGCCAACAGCTAAGGGAGAAAGATCCGCATCTACCTCCTTGTTAGCATGGATCACCTTTAAAATGCTTGGGGGGGGGGGGGGGGGGGGGGTGGGGGGTGTAAAAAAAAAAATTATTTGAAAAAACAAAACCAAAACCGGGCAAACAGGTGAAAACGTAAACACGGAGATAAAAATAACATTGCG